>NW_018212138.1:0-944 GCF_001263595.1 Phalaenopsis equestris | reverse complement strand
GCTTAAGTCATTCAAGATTATTCCTAAAGAATATTGGAAGGGATACGATGTACCCATACACAATAAAAGAAATGAAAATGATAAATGTGTAACTTCATGTGCAAATTTTTTAAGGTACTTACGAGTACAATTTTGGGGATACCTTCAGATATGACGTTAATCCTAATATGATTTCTTAAAAAGGTTAAAAATGATAGTAACTTAAATTAAAATTGGAAGGGTTAAATTAAAAATGAAGTTTACAGTTTTATGAAGTGATGAATTATATTTCTTTTGGTTATTCATATATAGCATTTGCATATAAATTTAATGCATATTATGTTGTAATTGCTAATTAAGTTGTGAAAAAACTTACTATTTAGTTTAATTATTTTTTTCAGAAAAAGAAAAACTATAAGATTGATACGTTTGACAGGAGAGATTTAATTTACAGGACTAATGCTTGTAGGTATTATGAGTGTAGTTTTTTTGTACTATTTTCATTTAGATAGTGATATATTGTTAACACTAATTTGAGATATTGTCTAATGAATGTTGTTATGTCTGGATGTTTTGATTTTTGTGTAGTATACTTTGTGATTTTTTTAGTGACGCTTTTCTATATATTGAAGTTCTGAAATTATGTGAAAATTAAATTAAATTTTAATAGTATCCATCTGCAATTCCCGACTTGGTTAATTTTAAACTATCAAGTTAGGTCGTGACAGAACGACAAACACACGAGTAAATAAACCTTCCATTTGACCAATACTTGCGAGAGCAAGCAAGAAGAACCTTCAGTCATATAGCCGACTATTTTATGGCTTTGATGGCTTCGACAAGATAGATTGAGGAAGTCGAGGAAGGGGGAGAGGTAGGATTATAAATGAACCATTACACTCGAGGAACAACTTGAACTCAGCTTGACTAGTACTCGAGTTTGTTCAAATTATTAAAAAATAAGC
>NW_018212137.1:0-944 GCF_001263595.1 Phalaenopsis equestris | reverse complement strand
CGAAGCACCTTCTCGCCTTTGGATACAGCCCTAGATGAGAAAACACCCACCAATGGCAAGTTTGAAAAAATTCTAAAATCAGAAAAACCAAAAACCAACCCTAAGCAAACAAATAAAAAATATATAATTAATGATAGAATAGGAAAAGAAGACCCCTCCCCTTCCCACGTCAAAGCGAGCTCCTTTGGGTGGCAAGCAGAATAGGAAAGAGAGGAGGGAGTAATAACTCTCGCTCACAAGCTGGTCGGCCAATCCAGCTTCTCTGCTTGCTCGGCTCCCTCCTGAACCAATCTTATTCAGGCATCAAGCCCAGCATTAATCTCCTAGAATTGGGTGAGCTTCGATTTAATTCATCGAAACTTCCGGTTCATTGTTTGCAATTCTAGCAACACCTGGATCCCAATGTCAATTGCACTGTCTTCCAAAAAATCGGAGTTTTCTCCAATTGCGTGCATATCCATCTCGGCCCAACCTTCTGGAAGCTCACTATTGATATGGCTAAAGCTTGTGTGCTACGCATATACTGTTGTATCCACTTAAGGTGTGAAAGTAACCTAAACCTCCTTGAATGGTGGTGGCCATGGTGGTGAAATATCGATCATAATGCCTAGAAATGCTCTCTGTCACGCTTGTCTCATGTTTGGAATCGATGTCTCGGTTCTATCATCTTTTATCATCACAAAAATTGGTCCCACCGACGAACGTTTGCTAGCAAAAACTTTGACCTAACCCTAATTTTATGGATTGATACTGGAGTTAAAACAGTAAATAAAGAACACAAAGCACAACCAAGCCCGAGGGTGAGAACAGAGAAGGTGAATCCGGTCAGATGGTTGTGAGGAGATGGTCTAGTGGTTTGCAACAATAGGTAGGATGGCTGGAAGGGGGAAGGGACCGCAGGTTTTGGGAGGAAGGTTGGCAACAATAGCAGGTCGAGTGGCAGG
>NW_018212136.1:0-944 GCF_001263595.1 Phalaenopsis equestris | reverse complement strand
ATAAAATTACGATGTTGTGCTAAGTATCCTATGTGGACCCATCTTGATTACTTCATGCCAAGCATATATTTTACTTGCATTTTATTCACATGCATAAAAAATGTTAATTTTGTTACTTGTGAGCTTATTTTTTGCTCTTTTAGTTAATTAAAATAACATCTCAGTGGTTAATGACACTAACTTTAAGAAATGAAATGAGCATATCGTCATAGTTATTGGATGTATGGATCTTGACTATGCTATTCAGACTAAACTTCCTCATGCCCTTACCATAGAAAACATATTTGAACAAGGCTAAACTTTAAAAAGTTGGAGTAGTAACCACGTAAGTCTTATGATCAAGAAACACTCTATTTTAAAAACAAGTAGAGGTACAATACTTGAAGATGAATGTGCTAAAAGATGTCTAAGCCAAATAACATACCATTTTGTTGGTGCTTAAAAGGTTGAAATTAGTTCTTAGCAAAAGTTTTTCAATGAGGTATAAAGCCAAAGGAAACATAAGAGAGTATATTATAGAAATGTCTAATACTAATACAAGAATAAGGAAACTAAAATAAGAATTGTCTAATGACATTCTTGTGCACTTAATCTTGATCACCCTTCCTTTATAATTGAATCCTTTTAAGATATGTTATAACCCACAAAAAGAAAAATTGACTTTTAATAAGGTTATTGTTCAATGTGTGGAGGAAGAGAGGTTAAAACAAGCTAAAATTAAAAGTGCTTATTTAACTATTTCCTCCCATGACGTTGTTACTAAAGGAAAAAAGGGAAATGAGCTACAAATAAAGAAACTTTACAATATAAGGTGCAAAATAAACTAGATAATATTATTAACTATTTCTTTGGCAAGAAAATTGGTCAACTAAAGAATGGTTGTTCTACTTATGCTAATTGCTCATCAAGAAGTGTAAACTTCTCAACTTTGTCTATTCTGAAAA
>NW_018212135.1:0-944 GCF_001263595.1 Phalaenopsis equestris | reverse complement strand
TCTCCCTTTTATAATAATAAAGCAAGCTCGAATTCCAAAACTTGCGCTCGATAAATTAATCAAGCTTAAGCCAAGAGTGACTTCAGCTCGACTCGACTTGTTCACACTCCTATCTACGGATCAGTGAAATTTGGAGAAGGAAACAAAAATACATAATTAGATGCCAAAAACCCCAATAAACAATTTTCCATTAATGAAAATTGAATCAATTCATCGGCAACATCAAATATATAGAGCAACAAACACTCATAAAACATTAAACCACATCTTCAAATTCATACTAACAAAGTACAATAAATACATCTAATACAACACAACATAACATTTCTTCGAAGACGGCCAAAGTCGCGGCGACTTTAATCCTTATTTCGAGCTCGATCCTTTTTGTGGCCGCCGAGAATGCGAGAAATCTGAAGGCCTCTGCTGAAAGCTTGATTGAATAACATTCTAGTCTGGAACTCAGAAACAAAGGGGAACCATGCCAAGAAGGCAATAGGGGTGAAAAGCAGCAGCCCCATCATAATCTCGTAGCCTCGAGCGAGAGCTTTGATTGAACCCCATAGCCCGAATTTGCGCATAGCGGCTTTGCATGCTTGCGCAATCTGAAGAGGATGTTAAGAAATTAAAAATTTAAGTAGACACAAATCTATAAATAAATAAATAATAAAAGGGGAATTTCTATATATCTAAGACCTAATGTTTACTTACATATATATACCACTCAAATCTTTCAACTTTTTATATATACCACTCAAATCTTTCAACTTTTCATACATATGTAAGGTGGTTCACACGTAAAAATTGAAGCTTAGGTGTTACATATGTAATTACATAGGAATAGTGGTATGTATGTAAATCTTCCTAAATAATAATAATAATATTAATAGTAGGTAGTAATAGTAATAGTAGTAGTAGTAATAGTGATAGTAATAGTAGTAGTAATA
>NW_018212134.1:0-943 GCF_001263595.1 Phalaenopsis equestris | reverse complement strand
GAATTAGAACCAGATTTGTACTTATGCGGTGTCTAGCTGCCTTTATCTGTTTTTATGATATGTTGTCGACCCAGCGGCACCCAGCCTTTTATTATTTTGTATTTGGCTTGTTTTATTCTTTTCCTTGCATGTTTATGTGCTTGAAATTGTTTTCACTCTTTGTACCTTATGATTTTGTCTAGGAATCATGTGAATCACTTAGGCTCTCTAAGGAGCTAATATTCTAAACTTTTTACAAAAGTTTAATAATAAAATTTTAAGATTAATAAAAATTTAGGATTAATTCAAGATTTTTCCAAATTTGTCTTTACTTTTCTGCATGACCTTCGGGTCAGATTTTAAACAGATTGCATATCATGGTTGTCACCCAAGTCATATTAATAGGGCTCAACGTTTAGGACTTGAATAGATAACTGCATCATTTTGTATGTCTCAAGGAGAAGTCTCTGTAATTCTCCAATCCGACTGACCCAACATAGATTCTTACTTAAGTGGTTGTCTTACGCATTTAAGGTGTTAGTAGCTTCCTTGATCCAAGTGGAGAGTAAGTCCATTGTGGGAGTGTTTTTTGGCTTTGTAGCTGGACCTCTTTTCTCTTTTCGCTCCAGCGTCATCCTTGATACTTTGACAAATATATGTCTCACCTCTATACAAATAAAATATAGATAAACATATCAAACATCATTAGGGGTGTAAATGAGCCGTACACGAGCGAGCCTGAACTCAAGTCATGTTTGGCTCGTTAAAAAATATCAATGTTTTTGTTTGACTCATTTATATTTCGAACAAAAAAGCTGTGTTTGTGTTCGACTTATTTTTTTAGCGAGCGAACAAAAGTTGTTCGCTAACAAAGAGTTTTTTTGACAATCCTAGTCACTCAACTGTATGATGTCAAGGTTTGGGTTACAATTTAAATCTTATTATTTATATTAAAATATTATTT
>NW_018212133.1:0-943 GCF_001263595.1 Phalaenopsis equestris | reverse complement strand
TTTGTTTAAGTAACTACCATTGGAAGGAGACATTGTTCATATTCCTTTCTAATTGTTGAGTTGATAAGTTCCACCTTGATTTGATAGCTAGATAACAAAGAGAGAGACTTGGTTATTAAATTATCAACATAACCTTAAAGGACATTGGTTGGATCATGAGCTTGAGCCATCTGAGCTAAGTGAAGTTAATGTTTTGTTGGCTTTAAAGACTTGGTTCATATAGAGCATTAAGTTCCTTTAGGGAGAGTATTGCTTTAGTCCCAAAAGGTGGCACATAGGAAGTGACATTTGGTTGTTCCATGCACCTTCAACGCCCAATTAGATTTTCATGACATTCTCATTTGTTGGCAGAAATATGTTTTTCAATCAATTTGACTAAGTTTGTGTTAAATTCTTCTGCCAAGTTGTTTGCCTTTTGGTAATAGATTGTTGAATACCATCAATGCGGGCATCCAATGAATCTTTAATTTGAGTGATTCTCAACTTGTTATCAGTCAATTAGAAATTTGAAGTTAATAAAGTTGAACTATGTCAATATCATCAAAGGTTCATGAAATGCGTTCAAAAGATTTTCTATGTAGTCTAAGCCCAGGTGTCTTGTAGCAATTATGGTAGGGTAGATGCATTCACAAAACTCTCTAAGAAATGACTAACCTTGGCTAAAGAAATGAATATAACAACAAACCAAAATCATCAGATCTTCGTACTCGTGTATCTACACCTTCAAGAAGAACCCTATAAAACCCAACAAAACTTTGGCAATGCTTCTTGTTGAATAAGGATTGTCTAGAGAAAACCAACCTTTGTTACCTTCAAAAGGGTAGGTTTATTGACGAACAATCACTTGGCCCACAAATTAAGAAACATTTGATGCATTTGTCTATGAATGCTTGTCCCATATGTGGCTATGTTGCTTCAATGAAATAAAAGCCCAATAAGTGAT
>NW_018212132.1:0-943 GCF_001263595.1 Phalaenopsis equestris | reverse complement strand
ACTCTTAAGGATAAAATATTTTGCCCGAACATAGATATTTTATGTCCGGACTGCTAATCATCGAGCGTTATTTTATCATGCATCTTATCGGCGGGTGATGTGACAGTCGTTAATTGGTCATCCGGACAGAATATTTTTTTCATTACAAGCCACAATAAAAGTGGCGATTGGTATGTTTACTTGTCGACCCCAACCTGTTCTAATTAGAACAAAAGTTTTGAGTTTAAAATTCATAAATATTTTTAAAATCAAAACAAAATATATTCTTTGTTGAAATTAGATTTAAAGTTAAGCAAAATTGTTATGCAATGTTTGTGGGGTAATTGTAATTATAATATTATCATATATGGTTAATATTTATTAAAATTTTATATATTTATTATTTTATTATTGAGCATATTTTTATTTATTGCAATTTCCTTATTGTTCTTTTCGCAATATTTTATATAAGCATATTCATACAAATGCCAATATGAATCAAGTAAGAAAAGATGTAGCCTTTTTTATAATGTTGAGTGTGGATATGAAAATGAAGAGACTAGAGAGTCATGCATTGGTGGGAATTTGACAAATGCCAAGTCAATTCTATTGTCTTGAGCTTGATAGCCAAAGGCTTCAATTCATCTGGTATTAATTGGTGCTAAGATAACTCCATTGTTGGGTTAGGTTTTTTTTATCAAAGCAAAGTTAGTGACATCAGACGATCGTTGCTGGTCGGCGAGACCTAACAAGACAAACTCACATTGTTGTTGCCCTATTAATGTTCCTGTTGGATATGTTTATCTTCTGAGTTGATCAACTTTTCTTTTCATGTTCATTATAATATAATAAAGTAATTGAATTGAAATTTCAAGCATTTGCACTAGAAGAGGCAAAGGGACGGGAGAATCTCTAGATGAATGTCGAGGAAACGAGCATCTTAGCGCTCACTACCCACAAAAAA
>NW_018212131.1:0-943 GCF_001263595.1 Phalaenopsis equestris | reverse complement strand
GCCCATGTGACCAGTTATAGCCTATGTGACTAACTGTTATTGCAACTTTCAAATATGACCTTTGTGGTTAACTTATACTACCAACTACGATCTATATGACCAAACGCTATTGCAGTTTTCAACTATGACCTCTATGAACAGTTGATGATATTACAGTTACTAAATACGGTATATAGCCTATGTGACCAGCTACGCCCTCTGTAACTAGCGATTACAATATCTTCCAACTACAACATTTGTGGCCAACTGATGCTACTACAGCTCCCAAATATAAGATATGTGACCAATTATGATCTATGTGGCTAATTGCTACTACAACTTTTAACTATGATATCTATGGCCAACAAACACTACTGCAGTTACTAATCTTGACTTATGTGACAAACTGCAACCCACGTGGTCAACCGTTATTACAGCTTCCAACTATGGCCTCTATGACCAACTAACGTTATTGTAACCATCGACTATAGTTGTTATGACACATTACTGTTTTTGTAGCAATCAATTACAATATTTGTGGACCATTATTGCTATTATCGCCTAGAATTAAATTTATTGTAGCCCAATTATAACTATTATATATGAATTAATATTGTACTTTTGTGATTATCAATATTGTAATTCCAAATTCTTTAATTCAAGTGAAGAGTGGATCTATGTATTTACAATCACATAATAGATTAATTTGACTGTGCTAGGCTTTGTGATTTTTTCTCTTTCCAGGTTTTTTTTCACATTCAAAAGCTTGGTGTCTCCTCCTGCTACTTTTATATTAAATGTGTGTGTGGTGGATTTTCATATACACTAAAACAATAAATTTGTGACTCTATCATCATGAATTTTCTGGTGCTTCACAATTTTCATGCATAAATAAGATCTCACAAACCTAAAAATTGAAGTTTAGGTGTTTAGGTGTCAAGTATGTGTAGTAGCGTAAAACTTT
>NW_018212130.1:0-943 GCF_001263595.1 Phalaenopsis equestris | reverse complement strand
TAAGATATGACATGAATTACTTCTCATGTGGTGGTGAAGTGATAGTAGGCCCCCGAACTACCTCTAGTGTTGTGATATCAACAGACTACTATCTAGTGCCACCCATGCAAGTACTAATTCAAAAACTATTAGAGGTATAAAATATGGATTTATAGTGAAACCTCCCTGCGATCTTTCCCACTGCAAGTCATACGATGGCCAACTCTGATAAGATGGACGGGGTTGAGTGTGTATGTTGAATATCCAGAAACAACCAAGATGGACGATCCTGTGCTTACATGGGTTTGAGGTGAAGCACTCAAATCCTTGAATGTATCATCCCCCATATGTGTGGTTCCCAAACCTCCAAAATAAACAATCGTGGAGTGCATATGTTCACAGCACATACTAATATGTCATGGTCATATATTTTTTAAATATTCTATATTGAAGAAAAAAATTTAGAATGGGAAATACACCTCACATTAGCAGTCCATAAAACTCATAAAGATAAGCTCGAACATGTCTCGTTCACTGCTCTCAAACATAATACTCATTCCACCTATAATTAATACTTTTATTAACTCTTTATATATTCAAAATATGAAGATTATAATTAAAAGTGAGTTCTGAATGTTACACAAGAAACCCACACTCCTACCATCAATCCTGCTTAGGTAAAGAACTCAGAAGGTTGCTTTACATCTATGAATTTTCTATCATACCCACATACAATTAAATGTACACCCTCAAATGCTCAGATATTGAAGCCTAATAGCCTCCTTCAGTTCTCTATGAAATTTTTTTAATACTACTTCTCTAATAAAGTATTGAGAAAAATTTGATAAATCTTTCATGCGTGGCAAGTGTTATAAGTAAATCTTTGAGCTAGAGCTGTCTGAAATAAGGAAGGATCTCAATATGAAAAGAATGTAGGCCCTTATATGACTTTGAAATGTAATCA
>NW_018212129.1:0-943 GCF_001263595.1 Phalaenopsis equestris | reverse complement strand
TTTTCTTCATTTTAGTCCATGATGTGATCTTGGATCTTCCCTCTCTTTGCTGAATCCTCTTCAAATTTTCCCACCAAAGAGGCATTCATCTTCAAACTGATTGCCACTAGTTTGACGATATGTTATTGTGACGCCTCCCTGAATTCCAAAATTTATTCAACTGTATTTAGCCAATTGACGAATTTATCAGAATCCAATCTCCATCAAAATCACGATGGATGATTTTGATTTCGAATTCTAGTTTTATCAATTTTTATGCCTCAAAATATGTATAGTTTGTTCATCACCACTAGATGTCTTTTGATGGAATGTGTCATCTTCTTCCTCGTCGATCACCTCATTTTCAGATTCATTATGACATGCTTCCGGATCTTGATGATTAAGAAGCGTCAATCTTATTTGCAGACGACAAATTTCTTGTTGCAATTCTTTCACAACCAAATCTTGGGCTGGACGAACATTATTCCTCCTCGGCGTCATGATTGATAGTAGAAAAATCACCAACGAATGTAAGGATAGAAATTTGTTCGCAATTTTTGGGCAAGAATTGGAATCAAGAAGCCCATAATGGAGGACTATCAACTTTCCGCAATGCTTTAGAGGAAACCCCAGACTGGGTAGGGGAAACCCTCAGTTGGACATTAGAGAATTACGACCATAGTAGGGAATCCAGACAACAAAGAAACCCACGCAAGGCCAGATGAAACCTATGACAGGAATAAATGAAACTAATGTGAGAATGGAAACGAGAGATATGGACAGAACTATCTTGATTTTGTCTTAGCTCTCACTAAAATCTAAACAGAAACATGGACTGCAAAACCGTAGAAACCCGGACAGCAAACCACAAGGCAGTTCTTGCAGTCGCCGAATTTAGAAAAACTGAAAAGATCTGTACAAAATTCTAGAGAAAGGATAATTCAAAAATAAATAGAAAGAAAAA
>NW_018212128.1:0-943 GCF_001263595.1 Phalaenopsis equestris | reverse complement strand
GAAAATTTCTAACCAAATTTGTTGATTCAAATATGAGAATGATTTTGTGGGCTTCCTGAAAGCGATAGAGAGATCTAGGATAGCTGATAGTAGAGAATATGAGAGATTTGCAGTGCTTTCCTTATGTATTCTTCCTCTCCTCGGGTTGAAACCTTTAAGTGCCAGGTATTCCACTTTGAGTTCTTATGAAGTTGAGAGAGTTTTTATATGAGAGGGAGAGGTGCTGCTCTTGTGGAGAGAACAAGCCTTTATTGTATGTTTAACTTTCTTTTGTTTCTTAAAATAAAGATTTGTAAGGATTTCTTATATGTGATTTTCAAAACAATAAATGACTAAAATTTTCTTGTGTCTATGTGATTTATGGATAGTGGTTTTTATGGGGGTTTTGTGAGATGTGTTTCCTTTAAAATTTTTCATTCTTTCATGGCATATGTTGTTGGTTAACCTTAGAATTACATTTACTCCTAGTTTAGCCAACTAGGATGTTAAAATATTATATGAAACATTGACCACTAATCATTGCATAGTGGAAACAAAAGGGTTAACCCCAAAAATCTGTGAGGATAGACATATTCCAGTAAGAATTTATAACTATTTATTAGAATCAAAACATTTATGCAGAGTACCATGGGGATTGAGGGAGCCTCAACTCCATGGATTCTAGTCTTTTTTTGATGTATACATAGCCATAAGTAGAACTTGTTATCTTTGGTTGAAAACTATCACATAGGAAATCATTTATGAACTCCACGATCCACCGCAATCAACGAATCACAGAGGCATGAGCCTCATCACTCTTGAATAACTTCTGAGATTTTCTCTACTTTTCTAGTTTCTACTATCTTCAATATGATCAGCTTTTGTTAGGTTTTTAGTTATTAATCCTATTTTGCAATCATGCCTAGGTTTGATCACAAGAGCAGTAAACTAAAGATTTTTTTTT
>NW_018212127.1:0-943 GCF_001263595.1 Phalaenopsis equestris | reverse complement strand
TTTTTTTTTAACTTAGATCGAGTTGAGTCATGAGCCAAAATTTTGGCTCAGTTGGATCTTTTGGTTGATTTTGAGCTAATCTATGATTGAATTGAACAGACTCAAAATCTGCTTAGGATATAAATACTGTGTATAATTATATTTATGCATCTATACACGCATATGTTTAGTCAAGGATTTGTTTTAGAAGAACAAAAATCAATTGAATTATTAATATATATTATTTAATATTATATTTTCTTGCTTTATTTTGATTCCAGACGCTCGAGGAACTGCCACTCGAGGCAGATAGTGTGGAAAAGGGTTAATCTCTTTATTCAGACTCAACTGCTTTGTCCTAAGTCCAAGACCTATTTTTTTCATTCTTCCCAGCATCAAACGATTACAATTCACCCTACATGGCTTTGCCGAAGATCCAGTGATCAAGGAGATCAACCCACTCTAGAGGATAGTTGTCTTTTTCGTACCTCGGTTTGATGTAAAGTGACCCGTTTCTTATCCTCTAGTGGATACTTAGGGCTTTCTTGAGGCAGCAAAAAAGCTTGTTCTATTCTTGGAGATGCCTCATATGGCAGATTTTTTGTGTCGCACCCATAATAAAATTAGAAGTTCCGAAAGTTATTTTTTAATATCATTTTATATGCAAGAAGTATGGCTAAGGGGTCCTTGTATATTACATTAAGTTCACATTGCTTTTTTTAAGTATTTTTACACGCAATGAAATTGTAAAATGAGGTACTAAAATATATGAACATCTGATGAAATTTTCATTGTCATCAAATGTTGAGTTTTGTTAGCTATCTAATGCCAAAATAATATATACTAAAAGGACTGCAATGTTTTGAAAGTTATCTATTGTGAACGAAGTTGCTATTCTGTTTTGTAAATCTGATAGCGATAGATTTAATATTAGATTTGTAGTCTATGCTCTGTAAGCTGGGAA
>NW_018212126.1:0-943 GCF_001263595.1 Phalaenopsis equestris | reverse complement strand
AAATGTTAAAATAAGATGAAAAACGGCAGCCATTTTTTTATAGTTTGATGTAACAGTTCAAGAAGCAATGGGAAGGTAGCTAAAATGTAAAAATAAGTTTGTTGCAACATTTATTTGATAATATGTTTTTTTATAATTATGAAATGATTAAAAAGAGTGTGAATGAAAATAATGAATTGTTGAGGTATATTTTTTTCATACGGGTTAAAATTTGTTTTTCAGAAGCAAAGATGTTAGAATAAATATAATATCAAATAATTGTATATATATATTTATATTTGTTTTAATTTTGTAAATCAAAAAAATGTAACTGACAATAGAAAATAGAACAAGGTGCATTAGGAGTAGCCCACGAGTCCATTTTTATTCACTTGGCTTATACCAGCCAAATGAACCATCCGAATGTATTCCAATTAAATTTTATGTATGATCCCTAGCATAGGGTCGGTCCGAGAACCCGGATAGACGAAACAATCCGCCTGGAATAGTATGTCGGCCCATAAACAATAGCTGTCCTATTCCAATACCTTGGCAGATGTCTTCTCACTCTTTCGGCTTTATTAATGCATATTACTCAAAATATCCCATGTTGACCCTACTTTACTAAGGTACAAAGTGTAACTTAATCACTCTTAAATCTATAAATAAATGATACATTTCAAGAATAAAATGTTACTTAATTTTACTTTTCATTATTGTGCTCTCTCAGTTTTTTTCTCTCTTTTGCGCTATTTTTCTTGGGTGTGTCTTCCAAACAGTTTTGAATTCAAAGAATTCAATCTACAAAGCTTGAATGAAATTATTATAATCCAAGTTTCTTAGAGACTGCTTGCATTGTAGCATAATTATATTAGATCATAAAATATATCCACTTCTATTCTACAAGGCAACAATCAATATAATTATAGATTCTTTTAAGAGAATATATATATATATATATATA
>NW_018212125.1:0-943 GCF_001263595.1 Phalaenopsis equestris | reverse complement strand
TATAAAATTGGAATCATTTTGATGTTAATTAACTTTTCTATGATTTATTATATTTATTTAGATTTTTATTTTTAATTTTAGAAATATTTTATTAATCAAAATGACCTAAACTTAAGCTTTTTAAATTCTTTATATCATTAGGATTTTGTGATTAAATTTTGATAATTTTTTTATTTTAATTAATTTTTTTAAAAAAATTAGATGTTCTATATTTGTTTGTTGATTTATTTAATTTATGATTTAACATTATGTAAATTTCAATTGAATGTAACATCATAACTTCAAAAAATGATTTATGAGGTCATCATTAACATTAGAGTATATTCTCAAGCCATTTAAATAGATATTTATCTTTTGAGTATTTTTTAAAATTTATTTTATTAGCAATTAATTAATTTAGTTAGAAAAATATAAATTTAGTTAAAAAAAATATAAATTAGTTAACAATCTAAACAAGTAGTTGTCATCATATTCACCAAATAACAAACCTATGAAACTTTGATCAGGACTCTTTTTAAGGCCCAAGTTGATTTCCTTAGATCGTTAATTATAAAATTAATCTCATTTTCATGTTTAGGTGATGCATCCCAAGTTGAAGGACATTGAGATCATCCAAAGTCTCAGAATAAAATTCATCATATTAAATAACACTGTTTATTAAATGTCTATTGGACTCTAATTTAATAATGATAAGTAAACAATATATATTCAACCACTAGTTTGATAATATCAAAAGTAAAATTAGCTTTTAATTTATTTTTAGCATATTATATTTTCTATAATTCTTCTTAGTGTTGTGTTTTACCCTTGGACCAAATATATGGTTTCAAACCCTATTTAATTAGATTTTAAACACAAAAGGACAAATAATCAAAGAATAGTTCTATTATTTTATTCATAATGTCATCCTTTAGGGTCCGTTTGGGGCAGCTTATAAGTGCGG
>NW_018212124.1:0-943 GCF_001263595.1 Phalaenopsis equestris | reverse complement strand
CCTTGATCAAACGAAGTTCAATTGACATTTGAGTACTTTAATGGTGTAGTATTTGAGCAATATTTGGCTCATTGAATTTGCCTTATCAAAGCGCTCAATACAACTATAAGTTTCCTAGATTCATAATCCATTTGACCTTCCAATTATGCCCTAAAAGTTTTAGATTCGTGTCATTTTTTGATGTCTTTGCTGAACGATGAAAAATTTTTAACGGCATATCGCTCTAAAAAATTTAAGTTTGAATATTTTGATTTTTATATATTTTGTATCAAGTTATGTCCATCTTTATGATAAGCAACTTTTATAAAATATATCATGTTTTATTTTAGTTATTTTAAGAGATATTGCAAGTTACTCAAAATTAATAAAGCATTGTAAGAAAAATTTACCCAAATACAAAATGGTTCAAAATATCATGAAAAAATTTCTTTTTTTCAAGCCCTAAATTTTCCAAGCAAAAACAAAAATTTTTGCTCATTAATGATATACCTAAAAACATTATTGATTATCGATTTAAATTTATATGATTATTAAAGTTTGAAAAATCGGATGATAAGCTCTTTTTCAGAAATTTTGGTCTAAAAGGAGATAATATGAATATATAGATCCTTATTAAATGAGAAGTTAAGGCAAATAATATGAGCATATCAAATGAGCTAAACATGAAAATGACTTTGATCGTGACAGATAGAGAAGACGGAAGCGTGTGATAAGTTGTTGTCAAGTGGAACATGATTTATCATTGTTGCGTTTCCTTGAATGTGTCCAAATAAACGCATTTATCCACCTAAAATGAGAGTCATTCAAGATAGATCTAAAGGCTATTAAAATAATTCTAAATGCTTCTAGAATTTTGCTCGACGCAACAATTTATATTTGAAATTAAAATCAAAATTTTTTTTCTATTTATTTTGCACACTTTATGTGTGTGTGTCTATATATA
>NW_018212123.1:0-943 GCF_001263595.1 Phalaenopsis equestris | reverse complement strand
AAAAAAAAACGTCAGAGGGAATAAGTAACAGCATCTTTGAAATAAAAAAAAAAAATAGGAGAAAGTGGGGAAAAAGTTAAGAAAAACTCACAGCATCTCTAAGCTTTTGAGATTCCCAATCTGCTTTGGTAAAGAACCCATAAGTAGATTATCTTCTAATGACCTATGGAACAAATTAGAGGAGTTGGTTGGAGAAGTTAGTTCTGACAAAGTACTAACCTTTTCTAAAGATGTGAAAATTGGAAAAGGAGAGAAGGTAGAGGAATAACCTACAGGTTTCTAAGGGTTGTAATGTTCCCAATCCATGAAGGGATTTGCCCTGAAATTCGATTGCCATTAAGAGAACTACAACAACACAAATTCCAAATAGTTACAAAAGACTTGCAGCAATTTCTCTGCTAGTGCATTTTCAAGCAAAGCAATCAAAAAGCACCCTACAAATTCACAAGTGGCAGAACAGCTAACTCTCTCGGAATGGAACCATATATATAGTTGACAGAAAGGTCACTGTCAAGAAAGGATCTTGTCGTTAATTAAAAAACAGAATCAAGATCTGATGAATCTTGCAACAATTAACTAATTAAGTGGCAAACATTTGTTGGAGAAACGGAAGCCTTGCCAACTCTCGTGGGATCACTCCCACAAGGTTCTGACGCTTGAGAACTCTGCAAAACACAAATAATACAGAAGAAATAATAAGCCCATATACTCTGTTCATTGTTTGAACTCAGCAGATGAGACCTTACATGCTTGTCACATGGCAAACACTTCCATCATTAGAACATTTATTGCACCACACGCTGTTTTCATATCGCCTAGGAGCATTATGAGTAACCCAACTCGGTGCTTGGCTACACGGATCCAAACTAAAATCCCAATTGGTTTTATTTATAGCCCTAGCGATGCTTTTGAGGGCTTCAACTGATCGATTAAGAGAAACAAC
>NW_018212122.1:0-943 GCF_001263595.1 Phalaenopsis equestris | reverse complement strand
TAATCATTTAAATTAAATAAACATGATATAAGGCAAAAGTTTATAATATTATAATGATGAAAAAAATATTTAAAGAGAAAAAAATAAACAAAGGAGTATTTTACAATTCATTTAGCATAATAGTGGGCTCGAAAATGGTAAATGCTATGAAGAATATTGAGCACTATATTTTTTTGTAGTGTTCAACTTTAATAATAACTTAAAAAAGATTTTGCTATCAATAATTATATTTAGAATATTACAATAGCTAATGTAGAAGTTCTTTGGTAAAAAATAAATTATCAAAATTTAAAATTTAATTTTACAAATATATACTAATTTTAAAAAAATAAACTTAATTATTTATGACATTCGAGCAAACTCGATTTCATGCCCTAAATTTTTTTTTTAAAAATTTGACATAGGTTTGTTTAACACCTGTAGGATATGCGTCGCTTTTGTGATCATGTTTGAAATGTGTTAGATACTGCATATCTTTATGCAGCATAATATCAACACATTATAGACAAAAGCTTGCCAAATTAGCGGCAACAATAGTGAACTTACATGCTGAAAATAGGGTATTGGATCCATATAAACTAGAGCATGCAAGCCCATTTGCTCAGTTGCGACTCACACTTAATTTTCCATTGATGGTTTTTGGAGAAGCAGATAGAAGAGTAAGAAAAACTTGAATTGGATTATTGGGTGTAAACTTAAATTAATAATTTTAATTTTATGAATAAATTTAATAATTAGCATTAATTAATTAAAAGGATATTAAGTTAATTATCGATAAAAACTTAAATTGCTGTTCATGATGTTGATGCAAGGATTGACACCCCTGAGTGTACTTTTAATTGATAAAAACTTAAATTGCAATGAAGTTCATTTTTTGTTGAATCCCGATGTACAGGATTTACTAAATCCTACTAAGTTAAATCCTACTTGCAACCAAACAGCC
>NW_018212121.1:0-943 GCF_001263595.1 Phalaenopsis equestris | reverse complement strand
TGAAAAAATTCAATATAACAGAGTAGATTTAATTTTCATTTTCAGATTTTTGGGTAATTTTAAGTTAAATCCATCGCAAAATCCTATTAATAACATGCTCCCAAGTTAAATCCTATTAATAATCTGCCAAATACCAACAAGTATCAGAAGATTTTACTAATGAAAGAAAACTATAATAAAGCCGAAATGTAAAAATGTACACAGAGGAACATAGCAACACAAAACATTAGGTTGAGGACTAAACTCTTCATTTTGTAGTAACAGAAATTTCCTGTGGTTCACTTTTTTCACCTCCCTATATTCTCTTTTTATTTCCTTATATCAAACCTTACAAAAAAGAATGTCAACCAAGGAAAAATGTTTTCAAAAAATGGAACAAAAAAGGCAGTTAAAAAAGGGGAAGAACACCAAGGCTGCTTGTGCTGCAAGCCCGCCTTATGAAGTATTCTGAAGCACCTCTAAATTTACAGCTCTACAAGCGATTCATGCCTGCCTCTCTGAAGCAGCACTAATGAACCAAAAAATGACATTCCGGCTACATATCAACCAAGTACAGCCATTTATTTTTCTGCTATTATTTTCTTCAGAAATGCCAGACAACAGCTTTTTCATATCAGGTGGAGCATTAAAACTCTTCGAAGTGACTGCGGATGCTACTCTGGATTTGATTAATCCACCCATAAAATTGGGATCCAAATGATTTTTTTTGAGTGTAGCGATACTCTAATCTCTCAACATTGTGACCTTTTCTGCAGAAAAGACAATAAGCCAATCAATTAATATACAAAATGACATTTACAAGATTTTTAGCTACTATTTGTCCCTGCTTATTACAGATTAATTTGTAATTTATATTAAGGCGGGCTTACTCTCAAGGTGGACTCCTGCACAGCACTTAAACTTGAAGCGATCTCCATTTGCTTCATTATAGTGGACTTGATAA
>NW_018212120.1:0-943 GCF_001263595.1 Phalaenopsis equestris | reverse complement strand
TCAAGCTTGTTTATTTACTAATTTGAACAAACATGTTCGAGTATTAATCGAGTTGAGTTTGAGTTGTTCATAGAGAGCATCGATTCATTTACAGCCTTAGAGGGCATGGTGGCAAGGTGTGATGTGTTTCAACGACACAATTACTTGAATATGATGCCAATAAGCAAATGCAGCCCTTAGCTTTACCGAAGAACGCTTAGGAATTAGTAACGATGGATTTTATAGAGGGGTTTCCACGATCAGAAAACTTTGCGGTGATTTTAGTGGTATTAGATTGCCTAAGCAAGTATGCACATTTCATTCTATTACAACACCCCTGCACTGCGGTCTCAGTCGCTACGGTGTTCATACGGGAAGTGGTTCGTTTACATGGAGTGTTGGAATCTATTGTATCAAACAGAATGTGTTCCTTAGCCAATTTGCAAGGAGTTGTTCAGGTTATAAGGAACAATCCTTAAGAAAAGCACAACATATCATTCTCAGGCCAATGGACCAAACGCAAAGAGTCAACAAGGGTGTGGAGACATCCCCAAATTGTTTGGGCAAAGTGAATTGTGTGGGGAGAATACTAGTATAATGCTTTGTATCATACTGCAGGGCCAACCACCCCTTTCAAGATTCTATATGGACAAAATTCATCTCACCTGATACACTATGGGCATAGTACTATACCGGTATCCAATGTCGACCAGTACTTGAAGGAGAGGGACAGGATATTGATGAAACTCAAGGGGCATCTAATGAGGGCTCAACAGATCATGAAGAGGAAAGCGGATGGGCATGGGAGAGAGGTGCAATTCAAACCTGGGGACATGGTTTACTCGAGGCTGAGGAGAGCGAGAAACTTTCATATTGATATTTTAAGAATACCACCATCATTAGCACTACATCCGATCTTCCATGTTTCGCAGTTGAGACGTGCTATTGGAAATCATACATCCTC
>NW_018212119.1:0-943 GCF_001263595.1 Phalaenopsis equestris | reverse complement strand
AACCGCTCCTTAAGCAGCGGTTCCCCAAGCAGCGCGCTCAATTTCGAGTTCTCCACGTTCGGGATGATTACGTTCTGCTCTACGGTCAGCCGGAGCTCGCCGGAGCCGTACGCGTCCGCGATTCTTGCCAGGTCGAACATGTCCTCTGCCTGGACGCGGCCTACAGGCACGTGTAGGCCGACGAAGGACAACCCCGGCTGCTTCTGCGGGTGTACGCCGAGGTAATCCCTTCGCTCCCATTGCCTCATCACCAGCTCCTCCGGCGACGCTCTCTCCAACTCCCCCATCGGCATTCTCTTCTCGACCTCCGAGCGGAATGTCTCTATACCCTGTCCAACGTGAGTTATTAGTCAGCTCTCATGCGCGAAACCTGCTTGACGAAATGCCAAGCACAAAAATGCATGTCTTACGAGTTCGTCGATGAGCCACATCATGCGGGTTTTCTGCCGGTTACCGCGGGAGCCCAGATCACGATAGGACTCGAGAACGGCCTTGCAGAGTGGAACGACATCGTCGGCGGGGATCCAGGCGTCAAGGGGGACAGCCTCTGCGCAGCGCTTGGGGCTAAAGAAACCGCCAACAAGAAGATTGAAGCCGACGCTTCCGTTCTTTTCCGCCGGAATGTAGGCGAGGTCGTTGATGTGTGGATGTTCGTACAGATCATGGGAACCCACTACGCAGACGTTCCATTTCCTTGGCCTGCAGCAACCAAATTAACCCAACAGCTATTCGATGGGGAAACAGAGATTGGCGGTAGGGGGAATGGGAGAGAAGTTTACAGATTAGTGAGGGAAAGATTGCCCTTGGAATTGGAGGTGACGAAGGAGGAGAGGAGGGAAGTGTAGGGGCGAGTGTCGAGGATCTCGAAGGGGTCGATGCCGGCGAGGGGATTGCCGACGGGGTTGCGAACGTTGTCCATGCCGCTCTGAAGGCTGGTGAGGCC
>NW_018212118.1:0-942 GCF_001263595.1 Phalaenopsis equestris | reverse complement strand
CACCAAATAAGCTGCCCCAAACGGGCCCTTAATTGGATGGAGAATGGTAATTCTCCTCTAGGGAATCATTCACACCATATGATTAAGACAAGATTAAAAATATTAGATGCAAGCTTACCATTCCTCTCATTAGGGTTTTTAGAGAGAGTTATTGTGTTAGGTTTAGGTATAACTCAAAGTTGACATAACATGAAACTAACACGAATATCAAATTGATTAGAAAATCTAAACCAAATATGATGTGCCTTCAACCCTACTAACCAGAACCCGATATGTGTAATCCATTAAGCATATTCATAATAATTATTCTATGAAATTCAGATAAACTTTGGTTTGGCTAGTCAAATTCATGTCAATTTTGAGTTGGCAAGTTCATTTTGGATTGGCAGGTCAATCAAAACAGTACCAAAAAAAAAAAAAACTTTGTTCTAATTCTTAACCCGAACTTAACAAAAAAATTAATTGAGCCAACCTGAACCCAGAATTTTTTAGCCGAATTGTCGAGTAAGTAATTTTTTTTACACCCCTCTAAAACTTCAATAAAATTTATCCAAATAACTTTTTCTAAGAAAATTAAATAATATTATATTAAATAAGATGTAAAGAAAAATATAATTGATGTGTCACCCAAAAATTTACTTGATCAAGCATGAATGAGTGTATTTCGAATAAAATAACTTTCATATTCAAGTTTTGACCACCAAGCTCTGAGTTTAATAAATTTATAGTCAGATGAACATCTAAATGAGACAAATGAAACGACACTAAAACCAAGCTACTTCAAATCCCAATGAGCCCGAATCAAGCACTTGAAATATAATTAGAAACTTTAAAGTAGTAATTATAATGTCAAATGATCTCCCAATTCAACATGCTTATAGTCAAATCAAGTGTAACTACGATAAAAATCCAACGAGCCTAAGTCATTCAATACTAAATTTA
>NW_018212117.1:0-942 GCF_001263595.1 Phalaenopsis equestris | reverse complement strand
TCCACTGCACTAAGAATCCAAAAAAATGTTTCTTCCCGAGCACTGCAAAAGGAAGTGAGTTTAAGGACCAGCAATTCCTACACACCAATACATTATATCTAAATAAAGCAGCATAAAAATTTGTGCTTCTGATGGTAAATGTTTACAAGTAAAGCAACGAGAATGCCGAACAAAACTGAATAAGTGTTCATCCCTCATAAATTATAATACAAGTCATTGGTTGTGGGCGAAATAATCATTTCAAGATAAGATTGGTCATCTGTTATGATTAATGTTTTCGAGTGTTTCCATCCTTTGATGAGCTGGTCTTTGCCTCAAAACTTTATAGCAAAGAAATGCGACAGCAGATAGAGAAGTAATTGTACTGGTTTAGATGATTGTTTATGAAGCTTCAGAATGGTACCATATAACAGTCAATCTTCAGATGAAATCAAGCTGTGAGAATGAAATGTTCAAATTCAACAACATTCTTCAGGCTCATCTTCTACAACAATCGCCAAAAATCTCCACTAATAGGCTCTATCATAAATTACATAGCATATGCAGTGGTGTGTACACAAACTCATTCTTTACTTGGATAAAGCAATCAATGGAAAGGGAAACACCAAAGATAATTGTATACAAAATCAAAATATGGAACGGGAATGAAATAGCATAATCATATCTGGCAATCAAGATAGACTTCACAAAATGGTTTTAACGCTGATATTTTTAGAAAGTTCAATCAAGATACAGGGTTTTACTCGATGCCCTAAAACAGTCAACCATATCAACAAAACCGACTCAATAATAAAAAAAATTATAGTAAAAAACTCTATTTCTAATCGGAAACTTTTCAAAGGACAATAAAAGAATGCAAAGTTGAATGAATGCACGTTCGGAGCAAGGGTTAGCCTTGTGCGTGGAATAAGGCGGCGATTGGGATGCAGCAGCAAAAGCATC
>NW_018212116.1:0-942 GCF_001263595.1 Phalaenopsis equestris | reverse complement strand
CCAAGATTAGGATCCAGAAGGCCTCTTGAATCGAGGCTGGAATATGAAGAAGAAGAAGAGATGAACAAACCTACTCCCTTGAGTGTGAATCTTTAGAATCTTGGGACAAAGGAACTTGAAAAAGAAGAAGAAGAATAAGAAGAAAGAAAAGAATGTTGGAGATTGTATTTTCAATGGATATTGTGAAGTCCAAAGCACCAAGGAAGTTTAAGATTTGATCTTTAGAATCCTATACAGGGAAGTCAAATCCTACTTATAATGTAGCTTCTTTCGAGTCATTTGTTTATTTCATAAGGATAATTTATGCTCTGAAATGCTGTTTACTCTTCATGAAATTGAAAGAATAAGCTTTCTAATGGCTCAACAACTTACCTACATGAGTCATTACCTTTTTCAGAGAATTCAAGAGAATGTTTGTAGCCTAGTTCACTGTCATTTGAAAGTCTTATAAGAACTCTTAATCTCTACTAAAAATCCATCAAGATCCCTGAGAGAACTTCAGAAGTCTTATAACACATTTCTAGCAGAAAATGTTGGACGTTCACGACCTATAACCCACTATTACTCATGCATCCTTGGCATAAGGCATGGACAAAGGTCTATTTAGATACACACTTAGCCTACAAAAGCCAAGAACCTTGGTTGAGCTCTTGGAACTCACTAATAGTCACATTTCTATCAAGGAATTTGAAGAAAATTTCTAAAGAATACTCTACGTAGATCGCGACAACTTAGAAAATTTCTATGGGAGAAAGAAGTTCAGAAACACCCCTGAAAATCACTTCAAGCAACAAGAGTAAGAAACATAAATAAGGGTCTGGTTGGAAGAAGATTTTAGAGAAAACAAGAACCATCTCAGTTTCCTTTGTTTGAATTTACACTATTAAGAGTATCAATGGCCAAAATTGTTGAGGCCATCTAGAATAAAAACTTCTTAAAAAA
>NW_018212115.1:0-942 GCF_001263595.1 Phalaenopsis equestris | reverse complement strand
CAATTCAACCTCAACACAAAATTCCAATTAGAGCTCAATAAAAAAAATTAGGTTCAATGCATAATAATAGAGGTTTATGCTTTAAGCAATTTATGTGCAACCATACAAATTATGGTACAAATATCACTTCAAACTAAATAAATCTTGCATTATTTATATTATCAAGGATAGGTTTCGATTGGGGGCAATTTTAGTTTATGTGACCAAAATTAGAGAAATGAAGTTTTATTATTGTGTACTTTAGGAACTGAATGTGAATCATGACTTGTGAGAACTAACTTAAATTGATCGATTTGATTCGATTTAGGTCAGTTCTTCAAGATTATTTGCATGCCCCCATTCCAAGGACATTATATCACCTTGCATTGCACCATTCATCTCTTACCAATCCTTTTTTTCCTAGTGCCAGTGACCCATTGAGCTGCACGGTGAGCTTGATTTTATGACTAGTCAAGCATAAATGCTAATGTTAAGTTCGATTCCAGTGTTATCTTAAACTTTTATGATGGATAACTAGTAAATTGGCATGATTGCACCATTAACTATGATTAAAAGGCTAGATCTATAAATATTGGTTACAAATTGAATCATCAAATGGTAACATTAATCATGTTTAGAAGCTTTAGTCTCCTTTTGTTTTTTGTTTTTGTTTTTTTTCTATCGAAGTAAATTGGAACTTTAACACCTGCTTGTCAAAAACAGCAACATCCTTGAACCATTAAGTGACTATCTCTTAACCAGCAGTTATTATATGTCTACTATGGCACTATCAAGTGACACATCGATTTCTTCACAAACAATCTATTTCAAGCATAAGAAACAATCTCCACTTTTCTAAAGATCCAATATGTCTGATAGAGAAGCTAATCGATTACTATCAAAGCAATCACAATCTAGCAGTAACACGTAAAGCAATATATATATATATATATATATATATAT
>NW_018212114.1:0-942 GCF_001263595.1 Phalaenopsis equestris | reverse complement strand
TTTATAATATATATATATATATAATATATATATATACATACATACATAGATAGATATATATATTAGCATTATAATTCAATCTTTTCTCATTCAGGAGAAGAGTGAACATATACACTTACGATCAAATAATGGATCATTTTTACTAGGTTAGGTATCATGATTTTTTCAATTCCAAATTTTTCTTCACATAAAAAATTTCTATTTTTCCTCCTGCTACTTTTCTTGTATATATGCGTGTTGGATCTTCATATAACACCTAAGACATTAAATATTAATCTACTGTAGTGAATCTTCCCACACTCGACAAGGGCAGACAAATGTATTATATAAATAAATTAATATTAAAAAGTTAAATAAAGCTTTCACTGAGAATTACCTTAAATACTTGTTTCTCAATGTCTTTTTCTTTTCCTTTATTATTGGGTTAAAAAAATTCATTGTAGGGAGGAGGGCAAATTTACACATTTTATTAACAATTATTTATCTATTTTGTAACTATTTGAAATTTTTTTTAAATTTAACTCCATCACTTTAATTAATATATATTTTTTATTTGCATTACAAATGATTCTCTTAAATCAATCTATGAGCAATCTATATAATCCCATTTTTTTTTAATTCAACATAATGAGTGCAAATCCACATCACCCTCTCAGGACGTTTTAGGTAGGGTCTCAATACAGACTATTAAATTATAGCACACACGGCAAGAAGAAGCTGACTACTTCTCGGCAACCCTACACTGACCTGTGCGTGCATTCATGGATGCCATATCTAGTCAACCACATAGTCAGAGTCAACCGGAGTAAAAATACTTTCAATGGTTGAATTTTAATGAAGGGTTGAACATTGTTAGCAGATAATATAAATAATATAAATAGGAATGAGACGTTAAAAATAGTATCTTTTGACTGTTAGAATTTTTAATAATAATATTATACT
>NW_018212113.1:0-942 GCF_001263595.1 Phalaenopsis equestris | reverse complement strand
GTGTGTGTGTGTGTAATATATGCAATATATACAAGTTTAAATTGCATTTATTTATGTTTTTTTCTTAAAGCTATAAAGGCATGGAAATAATGCTTTAAATAAAAGCAGAAGATTCTGAAATTGAAAGTTTAACTAGAAGTTGATGGAAATTGACATTATAAAGTTTGGGTATGTAATGAAAATAATAGAAAATTTTGTCAGCTTGATGCAAGGTAAAAAAATTAAAATATATAAAAATTTTGTCAATCAAAATAAATTATTTGCATGCTAAAATAGAAAGTTGAAAAAAGAGCATTTTACGAAATATGGAAGACTACTATGCAAAAAATTTTCTATATATTTGAATTTCAAAATAGTGAACTTTTCCACACTCTTGATATCAGAATTCGGGAAGTTTTCTTCATACATACATATTGTTAGTAAAAGAGTATAGCTTGTAAACTTACAAGACTAGGAATTTATACAACATTACAACTCTCAAAATATAGATGATGCTTGCAACTATCAAATAAAATTAAAATTGAGTGACATTTCGGAGTTAGCCAATAGTATGATATGAATGCTTTTTACTTGTATTATAATGCAGACTGGACACGAATATGGCTCATAGTTTATAGCATGGTTTTAAAAACTGGACAAAACTGATTGGTTCGGCCATTTCAACCATGAACTTGTTCTTTGATTGGTTCAGCCTAGACCCAACACTGCTTCTATAAAAAACTTGTCATAATCGAGGTTGAACATGTCCAGTTTTTACTTTACCAGCTAGTTCTAATATTGATCACTTTTAGTTTTTTTATTTTAGTTGAATCGTAAAAAAATAAAATAAATTAATTAAAATGGAGAAAACCTTATGTATTAAATTTTTTATTTTGAATAATAGTAAAATGGTTCATAAATGAAATCTCTTAAATTAAACTATTATATTTTGAATCAATAAAA
>NW_018212112.1:0-942 GCF_001263595.1 Phalaenopsis equestris | reverse complement strand
ACAACAACAAAGGCTTAATCCCACTATGTGGGGTCAGCTATATGAATCATTTTTCTCCATTGAAATGCAAATTGCAAAACTACCCTATGTCGACAGAGAAAAATATTTTGCTCCGAAGAAATGCCAACTGCAAAACTACCCTATGTCGGCATAGAGAGTCAAGGGACTGCTAATGTAGCATTAGGGTATTTTCGTATGGTATGGTGGAGTTGGGTCCTAGTGTTTCCTTTCATGAAGTCTTATCTTCAAATTGTTGGGGCATTGCTCAATGGCGCTGCAACGCTGGCTTTTGGATTTATAAGAATCATGCTCTCGAGTTTTTGGCTAAAAAATGTCCTCTTTTTACACTGAGGCTCCCGTATATGGCATTGTGGTGTTTTCATTCCTGCGCCATGGCACTTCCTCCTACTATTGAGGATTAGTATTTAAGTGGCTAAATATTCCCCCACGTGCTAAATTTTCGTTGTAGACTACACATATATACAAAATATACAAACAAAAAAACATAAAACTCACACCAAAAGTGTAAAAAATATAATATATCACAACATCAAATTTTACATGCATCACCCACCTTGGGAGGTTCAACCTTTTCTCCGTCAACTCAAACTTCTATCTTCTTTTTCTTCACCTAACACTCTTTGTTCTGTCTTTACCAAACAAAGCAACAACTAGATCGAGGAAGGTTGATCTTCTTAGTAGGAACATCCATTTCTCATAGAAAACACAACCAAACAAGAAAGAGAGAAAAGAGATGAATTAATCAGTTGATGGGAACAGGACCTTTCAATCCCTAGTTACCAATAGCAGCGGTGCAGAAAACAAAGAGGCCACATACGCATCAACATCATGAATAGGAGATGTATAATTAAGGATCTTTATTACTAAATTAATTAATATATCATTCTTTTTTCTTTTTCCTTTTTTTTTTTTTTTTTTTTT
>NW_018212111.1:0-942 GCF_001263595.1 Phalaenopsis equestris | reverse complement strand
TGCAGGTGGTGGAATTTTTTCAATAACCTGAATTTTTCCTGGGTCAACTTCCATACCTCTTTCAAAAATTTTATAATCTAACACAATTCCTTCAGAAACCATGAATTGGAACTTTTTTCAATTGAGAACAAGGTTAGTCTTTTCACAGCATCTCAACACCTTAACCAGATGATCCAAGAAGAATCAAATGAAGGGCCAAACATAAAAAATTCATCCATAAAAACTTCTTTTGCCTTCTAAATTTGGTCAGAAAAAATTGACATCATGCACCATTGAAACATAGTAGGTGCATTTCATAACCCAAAGGGCATTCTTCAAAAAGCAAAAATCCCACAATAACTTGTGAATGTTGTCTTATCATGATCCTTTAGAGCAATAGGGATTTGATGATACCTAGAATATCCACTTAAAAAGCAAAAATATGGATGACCAGCTAGCCCATCCAACCTCTATTCCAGAAAGGATAAAGGAAAATGATCTTTTTTAGTGATAAAATTTAATTCTTGCAATCTATGTAGATTCACAGCCAAGTGACATGATTAGTAGAAATCAATTCATTCTATTCATTTACAAACACTGTCACTCCACCTTTCTTAGGAATGTAGTAAATGGGGCTAACCCAAGCACTATCTGAACTAGGATAGATAATACTTACATCAAACCACATCAATATTTCTTTTTTAACTTCCTTTAAATAAGGTTTATTCTCTTTTGAGGTTCTCCTTGGAGTTTAAGGATATCTTCCATTGGGATCGTATGCATACATACATATAGACCCCTTTATATTTGCTAAGATCCATCCAAAAGCTCTCTTAAAATTTCTCAGAATATTCATTAATTTTTCCTCTTGTGAGTTAGTTAATTTTGAGGATATGATATCTGACAATGGAGAGGATTTTCCCAAGTAAGCATACTTTAAATATTTGGGAAGCACTTTGACAG
>NW_018212110.1:0-942 GCF_001263595.1 Phalaenopsis equestris | reverse complement strand
ATATAAAAGCTTAGATGTGAGATATGTAAATACATAAGTATTTTGTGCTGCTTATGTAAATTTCAAATGCCTAGAGATTGAATGAGAATAAATAAATTAAATAAAAAATAAATTTATTGGATTCCTAAAAAATATAAAGTGATTGTTTTCATAATTTCTTTAAGAAAATAGATTCTATCTTGATAAATGTTATTGGTGTGTTCATCATTATTGAGACTTTTGATAAATCAATCCAATTAATTTAAATTGAATTGTAGATTCAAACACAAAGTTATAATGGTACGTCCATAGAGATCTTTATTTTCCATCTAACTCTTATAGAATTGTCCTCTTTGCTTTTACTTCATATGGCCAATCCTCAAAGTTGCATAATGTAAACATCATCATTATCCCGATTGTTGTGGAAAATTAACTTGTAATAAGATATTTAACCAATAATTATATAACATTATTTTATCGAATATTTTTTTCTTTTGAATCAGCTTTATGTCCATTGATTTAATCATCCATCAATCATTATTTAAGAAATCGATATATATATATATTACTCTTTTTAAAGGGATACCATAGACCAAGTCTAGAAAATTTTCTAGGAAGGTTAACATTATAATAGAGGCTGATTGATAGAGAACTAATCATGTCAATTAAAATTAACTAAGAAAATATAGCCAATGAAGAGCATATTAGATATTTTTTCTTGAGTGGTTGATGTGGTTAGTAGCATAAATCAGGCATGAAACTTTAAGGTACTTTCAATGACTTCATTAGTGCAAGCATTTTGAGCATGATTATTTTTACCAAACTAATATAATATTGCATTTCTGTCAACTTTGGATAACTTTGGCATATATTTTTTTTAATCTTATTAATATTAAAATTTACATGGCAGTGTATTTGTTACATCTTTGGCATATTTAACCAATCTTAAATGAAAGGAAAAAA
>NW_018212109.1:0-942 GCF_001263595.1 Phalaenopsis equestris | reverse complement strand
ATATATATATCATCTTCCTTTAAAAAATTTAACTCTCTAAAATAACAACTTAAAGCTAAAATAAAACTGCATTCAGCCATTAGTTCGTAAACTTGACAGGACTTCGAAGAAGGGATGAAAGCAAGATCACTTTAGCACGAATCATATAGCAAATCTGACGGCAACGAACGTTTTAATGCCATTGACAACTTCCGCACCATATTTTTTATGCGTACGGACAGACTCTCCAGATCGTGTCTCCACACGCTACCACGTCATTGATACGGTTCGGTGATCCAACGGCAGGGAGAGCGAGTGGCTCCCGCGACACGAACCCCCAGAGAGCTTTCTCTCTCTACCTCTCTTTTCTCACCTTCGCCTTCGCCCACGATTTCTACTCCGATGCACCATTCGTAAACTCTCTTCTCTCTCTCTCTCATCCTCGAAGAAGTTTCTGCCTCAAGCTAGAATCTCCATATTTGCCTTTGCGCTCAAGGTTTCTGAGTTACTGTCATGACGGCGGTGAGAATTCTTTGTCCGATTGGATCTTTGGAACTTATTTTGCTATTTTCTTTCGTCGTTGAAAGTTGGATTGAATTATGGATGTGGCTAGATTTTTGGTGTCGTTTGCAGCTGCGCTTGTTTTCTTCGTTTCGTGAATTTTCGATTTGGAACTGTTGGGGGTTCACGGTGATCTTTTCGATTTATGCTTGGATAATTGATTGTTTGTAGGCGTTAATTATTTTTATTAACTAGCCAGAGAAAGTTAGAGGAAGATTTCTTAGTGGAGATTTGTACGGGCTTGTTTTGATGGGAGCTTTTCTTGTTATATAAGGTAGCTGATGATTTCTTTGACTCGTTTCGGTCTGGTTGTGGAGTGTGGGAGAAACTATGCAGAGACTTTACCTTGTGGACAGTCTTGTGAGGCCTGGTAACAGAGCTTATTGTTACCTCCCAAAAGAG
>NW_018212108.1:0-942 GCF_001263595.1 Phalaenopsis equestris | reverse complement strand
GTATACCATATACTGCAAAAATGCATATACAACATTCTGGTGATGAACAATGAATCAAAACATTGCTCAGTTCAGTGATTTACAGATGTAGTGTGATCTCTACAACGATTGGAACCACAACTCAGTATGACACATCAAATTTAATTGCTATTAATTTCTACGACAAAAAATAATAATAAAAAATTATAATAATAATAGTAAGAAACAATGCTGCAAATAAAATTTGGATCTGGTCATGCTCTCCCTGCGCCGCCATGACGCTGGGTGCGGAAGTAGCTAAGAAGAGCTTGAGCCTGCAAAGCAGGAAATTGATTTAATTTAGGAAGATTTACATATATACCCATGCATTTTACATACATGAAAGGTTACCGTTTAGTTAATAAGAGTATTCAAATATGTTCAGAAACAAAAGATTGTGCTAAGGGCTCATTTTGGTCTCTTAAAGTCAGGAAAAATGAATTATAAAACAGTGATATTTGCTATATCCAATGATTTTCATTCCACACTTGAAAAGGAAAATAAAAATCATTTTCTAAATAGAGAAAAATTTCAGAAGTTCATTTACTCTTTACAAAGGATCATTTTAATCCTGGAGTGTATAAGAATATCAATTTAGTATCGAGACATTTTTAATATGGGCAGAAAAAATTCCCAAGGAAGACTACTTCAACCCCTTTTAAGAAAATCTGGGGACTAAAGAGTAAAAAAAAACCTTATCTAAATACTAAGAAGATCTAGTAAAGTGCTAAAATAGTCCTTTCACTATTTATGTTGGGTCATTTTACTCCGAAGAGTTTATAAAAATATCAAATTAGGCTCTATACTATTTTAATACAAGCTAAAATAGTCTTCAGTAAGGGTGTAAACGAGCCAAACATGAACGAGCCCAGGCTTAGCTTGAGTTCGGCTCTTTTATATTTCGATCTCAAAAAGTGTGTTCGT
>NW_018212107.1:0-942 GCF_001263595.1 Phalaenopsis equestris | reverse complement strand
CAGTTCTCCCTCTAGAGCCGCCGGACTCCCTTACTGCCATTCACCCTACAGGAAGGGAGGGACGCTTTCTCTCCCCGAGCTCTTTTATGCCGCTCATGAAGTTTTTCGTTGGATTGATTATTTATTTAAACTAGCACACTATTATTTATAGCATCGATTCCTGAAGTTTGCAGATAGAGTGAGAAGAGAGGGGGTTTAAGAGGAGGATTTCAGCTTCTGATCTTCTGAACTTATGCCCCTTAACATTTTTTTGGGAGCTTTCACATTTTTTCATGCGGTTCTCTTGTTGAAAGTAGTAGAACGTTTCTGCAACAATAATAAATATGTTACATGGTGCCATCATCCAACAAATCCTATCACAGATTAGTAATGCTCGAGATGTTGCTGCCTGTAGTTGTCTCCAAGAGGCAGAAGGATTGCGTTCCTTACAAACCATCTCTCTACTTCCCACACGAATGCCTTTCATTCCATCTTTGTTGCGGATTCCATATTCCCCCAAATCATCTCCATTGTCATCTGCTTGGAGGAGTTGTTTTTTACTGCCCCTTTTCTGGACGAAGCCTTGCCTCCTGGATCTACCTCTATAACAGGTTGCTTTGCATCCTGGAGCTTTGAATGAACAACACAGTTGACAATTTCCTTGGGGGCAGAGCAAGGGGAAGTGGTGGTTGAGTGGACTACATTGGTGCAACGCATAATTTGGAAGCTCTCAAGCTTTGAAATTTTTATTCGGTACGTGTGTCGCATGAAGGCCTGCATGCGGTACCCAATTAAAAACGGCCATGTGGAATCTAGACCCACGTGGATTATTTTGGTTAAAAACTCTGTTATATTATACCCGACCCGGCACTAATCCCGCCCAACAAAAAAAAGCACAATTTTGTCATTTTCGATTCCCGTCAACTGCAAAAAAGTGGTATTTTGTCTCCTTTAGGGTTTAGG
>NW_018212106.1:0-942 GCF_001263595.1 Phalaenopsis equestris | reverse complement strand
TTCTATTGGATTCTTTTGGAGGTTAGTTGACATTTTTAATTACTAAATAAAATTTTCAACTTATTAAATTTACTAAAATAGTTCAAATAATTTAAATAAAATTTGGTGATATGTAATGTTGTAAATGCAATATTATATAATTATTTGGGAAATTATATTCCCTATTTAGCGTGAACTGAATATTTTCTATAGGAAAATAATATTTAGGAAATGATATATGATTTAGGTTATTTATACTTCTTTAATAGTTATAGAATTGATATAATATTTGCATTAACTTTGAAAAAATTTAAATAAATTGAAAAAAAAAATAAAATTCCTTAGGAGTGTTCCTAGCAGCGTTGACAAAACAGCCCATTATTCATAACTGCTCGTGTTCGGCTCATTAAACAACTCATACTTATTTCGTTTGTTAAGGAAGGGAGCCGAACACGAACAATTTTTATGAACAGTTTATAAACAAGCCAAACACGGGTAAAAGCTTTTCCGTTCGTGCTCAACTCATTTTGTCTATAAATAATTAAATAATTAAATAATTATATTTTTTATATTTTTATACTAATTTTTATATGTATTTAAAAAATACTAAATTTTCTTATTTTAAAAAAAAATTTGAGTGGTATAAGTATAGAAAAATATAAATTTAGGTGTTAGATATGTATATACATAACATTTTGATGATCTAAAAGCTAATGGCATTTTATAAGCCAATGTATAAAAAAAAAGCTTTAGGTAAATAATTTGTCACGGCTTATGTCAGTTGATTTTGCTATTGATAGATTAATAAAACACACCAAACTCGATTAATTTTATAGAGCTCGAGCTTAAGTCTATAAGTTCGAGTCGATTTGTTTATTATAAAATAGAGAAAATTATATTAATTTAAGATAGCTTATAATAAAATGAGAAATAAAATAAATAATTATGAGAGAAATAATAAAA
>NW_018212105.1:0-942 GCF_001263595.1 Phalaenopsis equestris | reverse complement strand
CGCAATGGAGAAAAAATATTCATGTAGCCGACCCCTCTAAGTGGGATTAAGGCTTAGTTGTTGTTGTTGCTTGCATAGGTATACATTTTGAAAATGGAATTGGAAACCATGCCACATTAAAAATAAATCAGATCTGCGTGAAAATTTGCAATGAATGATTTGTTTTCCCATCAAGTGGGCGTAAGTTACTAGTGAGGTAGTTATGTTAATGATAGAAACTTAATAGTTTTGATAGTGTTAGAAAATTATATTTTAGTGTATGTTGATAAATTGGTTAGTTTGGCTTGAATTAATAAATGATTTAGTGGAAGGAAAATGGGTGGAAAATCAAAGAATAATCAAGCTTGGGAAGAATGAACTCTTTCCTGTTGTATACCATCCCAATTCAAGAGAGCTAAATTGGGTGTTGTCTTAAAGTTCGATCATGTACTTGCCCATACATTCTCCTCACTAGTATGTTGGCATCAAAATATTTAGCCCTTGCCAAATTCTAATAAAAATGTTATAATATTTCGTGACTTATGCTCCCTTGCTTGAGATCTTGACCATAATCTTAAGTTCATTGAGTTGTGCAAATATTTCATGTTCAGAGAAAGCCATCTTAAACTTTTCTCAAATGTTCTCTGCTGTGTTGTGAACCAAATTTACGGAGCCAATATTTTCTTCCATATATTTGCTGAGCCATGACATTACAAAAACATTGTTAGTGTTCCATGTTGTGAAGAGGGGATTTGCTGGCTCAAGTTTCTTATTGTATCATCAAGATACCCAATTTTACTCATGCCTTCTACGGCCATTTGGATTGTTGGAAGACATTTTTTTCATTCAAATCCTAGGAAGTTTTTTGAATACTAGAATGATCCAACGCTGCAATGCATTTAATTGAGGCTTGGAGAAGAGGAGGATAAACCAACCATTTCCCCATCTATTGCTTCACCGAAG
>NW_018212104.1:0-942 GCF_001263595.1 Phalaenopsis equestris | reverse complement strand
TATATTTTTACTATAGCAAGAGGCTATTACATCAATAAATTCAGGTTTAAAAAGTGCAGCGACAGACCTACAAAAAGTTGAAGGAATCAAAGAAATTCTTATGAGGAATCATTATGTTGTCAGATTCCTGGGAATAGCTGATGGAATTGATGTGACCTCTAAATAGAACCCAAATCAAGTCAATTTTTTAATTTTCTAAAATTAAACAAAGTGTTAAATCTGCGAACTAGTAATGCAATAAGGGCTATAAAATAGTCTTAAAATCAACTAAGAAAATCCCATCTAATAATGGGATATTTTCAAGCTCAATATGATGCAAGCCAAATTTATTTGGATTCCCCTTGTTGGAAGGTGTCAACATCCTTATGGCTATTTAAAATACTTTCTATTCAAAATGATAATCATAACTTTAGGGATGGATGGATTAAGGGAAGTAAAGCTTCTATTATCAGCTTTATGTAATCTTGAGCGATTGTTTAAGAATATTGGCTTTGGCTGTCTCTTTGAGTTTCTTTGCATCTTCCTTAGTCGGCTTTCATAGTAGCTCTGTTCTTAAGATCTTTCTACAAATGCAGAGTAAAAGGAAAGCACCTAAGCCCTAAATGAACTCCTTGATGTTGATGTAGATTTTCTTAGAGGGTTATTTGAAATCTTGAACTTCAAGCGACCATTCTTACTTGAAAGAAAATCACTTTAGAGACAGGAAAGATCAAGATCATATAACTCAACCACATCCCAGTTAAATTTGGTAACATATGACCTCAAAGATTATCTATCATCTTATCTCATGTTGCAGAGGACTTGGGAAAATCTTCAACTTTTGCAAACTAAGGAACTTGACTAGAATTGCTTCTTGAAGTTTTAATAAAAGTCAATGCTCGCTAGAACCAACTATAAGAACCACTTTAGAGCAATATCCTTAAGCGTAGTTCGTACCATCCA
>NW_018212103.1:0-942 GCF_001263595.1 Phalaenopsis equestris | reverse complement strand
TCCTTGCCCCTCATCCATTTTTGGGGCTTCGAATACATCCTCTTTCTCAAATGGCCTACACCCTCTCTGTCTTTTAAGTAAAAAATGTAGTCAACTATATTAGTCTACTTGTACTAGGAAAATATATTGATGTGAAGATCCAACCTTTCCAAAATATTAAAATATTTTTCTTTTAATCTTTCAAAGCGCTGAAGTTTTGCTTCCTGACCCTATGTAATTTCTTCAACTCATTCTTGAAAATTGTCTATACTAGTCTCGCTTTAAGAAACTGTGGAACATATGGCTCCACGTCTGAACATTCCTCATCCCTCTATATTGTTAGGAAAACTTTCTGAACTAAATATTCTGCACATGGCTCTACTGGTGCGTACTCACGAAGAGCACAATCCTTGACAAAATATGATGCTAACTTTCTTATTGCAAACTAGGATAAAGCGTCCTCTACTGACTGCTCAAACATCTCATCTTTTGGTACAACTGGAACATGCTCTGTAATTGATTCCCTTGCTTGTCTCTTCTCTAGTTGGTCAAGCATTCTATGCATATCGTGATTAATATTTCTTCACCGTGTGCATGTCAGGGGTGTCTTTCTCTCGAGTTTGGCTCCCGGGGACCCCTTCGGTGGAGTGCTAATGAGTTCGCTTTCCACTATCATAACCATGGATCTTTTCTTGGTGACCCCTTTTACCGGACTATCATTTGCTCAAACTTCTTCTGAATTTCTTTTTTTTCAATGATGTATCCTCTTTCTTGCTTTAGAACTCTAGCACAGGCTTTGGTCTTGTACTTCCTCTTGACTTACCACATTAAGTAGGGGCCCCTCGTATGTCATCTTAACTTGTTTGAAATCTAAATAGAATTAGAAGATGGCTCCCTTCTACCACATTTTGCTCATTCAATGTAAGAATATTGCCATATTTAAATACAAAAACTAGCCTCCCA
>NW_018212102.1:0-942 GCF_001263595.1 Phalaenopsis equestris | reverse complement strand
TTATAAACCTACATCACAATTCTTACGTATTTAATTTTATCTGACTCCAAAACGGTAAACTTTCACAATTCGATTACTGAATGATGAAAATAAGCTATACTTTTGGTAAGGCTTTTACTTCATTGAAATATAAATAATAATAACATATTTGTTTTGTGCTGAAAAGTTTATGATAATATAGTGATAATTTGATGTCTTAATTTTACATGAAGATCAAACACACACATATAATAGAATAATATCAGATGACATCAAGAAGTTTTATACAAAAAAATTCAAAAAGAAAATCACAAGATCTTGCCCAATCACAATGTCCCACTATATCTGTGTAAGTATAAATGTTTATCGTTTTCTCACAACTTTGATAGTTGTATTATTATTTTACATCAAATACATCAGTTGTTGGTGTCACCATATTCTGAATACGGTGTTTGTAAGCAGGGGTCGCCTACGACAGGTAGGTGAGCAGTGGTCGAAACTTGCCAACAAGTGGCTGGGGACTACAGAGGCAAGAAATTATCGAGTAGTCTTCAAGTTAGAATAGCCACTCAAATATTTCTTTTATCCTCTTTCAAGTAAATAGATGTGGTCTATTTATAGTCTCTACGGGAGAGGATTCTGGCTTTTGCCGAATAAATTTCCCAATCACTTGATGAAACAACTCATACTATTTGCTCTTGATTATAAATATTTTTTAACAATTCGAGTATCATAATGACATCGAAATTGAGTGAGCTTCTGTTCGTTGGATTCCTTTCATCGAGATGCTCAATTTAACTATAAATGCATCAAATTTGGAGTTCATGTGACAGTTCAATTGATGATCCAAAACTTCCAAATGGTTTCAATGGCTTGCATGGGCTTCTTGATTGGGCATGGATTGATCGTACTTTGATATGATCAGGTTTGTATTGTCCATAATGTCAGTTTGTCTATAAATTT
>NW_018212101.1:0-942 GCF_001263595.1 Phalaenopsis equestris | reverse complement strand
GAAGCCTTTTCAGGGACCTCCGTTTCATTCCCTTCTCTCTTGGCTTCCTCGACGGCCTCCGTTCCTCCGCCAATCCATTTAGGTCAAGAAACTCAATCTCTATCTCTATCTCTTACCTAATTCTTCTTTACTTCTACTACACAGTCTGCACTTCTTTGTTCAGTGTACTGCGGCCGAGGGGACAAGAAGACGGCTAAAGGGAAGCGATTCAAGCACTCTTTTGGAAATGTAGTCCTTTCTGTTCTTCGTTTATCCGATGTCTCGTAAATTATGTTTTGAAGTTTGATTTTAGTTTTTATGTGTCCCTTCTGTCAGGCTAGGCCTCGAAATAAAAAGAAGGGAAGGGGGCCTCCAAGGATCCCTGTCCCGCCATCGCCTCCTAGAAAGGACCGGTTTGATGATGGAGAGAAGGTCAAGATTGTGATCGATGAGTCCCTTTTCTCTTAGCTTGTGATTGCATGTATGTTTCTTTGTTTATCTTTCAATTGTGTGGTTCTTTTCGGGAATTTGGAGACCGTCTGCTTCTAGCATTGCTGTGATTGGTATATCAATGCGTTTAAGCTTCAGAGCATATACTATTTTCTTCTTCTTCATTTCTGTTTTCAACATAGGAAGTGTGCTGCTAAGATCCCACATGACAGAGAATAGCCGCTAGTGCTTTTAATGATCTGATTTCGAGCCGAACTGGGGCTGTTTCAAATGGATTTAGTGCGGCTTGAAATTGGTTCATGGCTTGTTATATTCGGTTTCGAGCTGAATCAACTTGAAATTGAATCGGGGCTTGAAATCGAAACAAGTTGGCTAAAATTGAAATATTTGGATCAGTTTTAACTTGAAATCGGCTCGCTCCAGCTCAAAATTGAAACAAAGTGGCCTAAATTAAGTTACTTGGATCCATTCCAACTTGAAATTGGCTCGTGACTCGTTATATTCAATTTTACT
>NW_018212100.1:0-941 GCF_001263595.1 Phalaenopsis equestris | reverse complement strand
AGACTATATTCTAGCTTGAGCTCATTTACAAATACCCAATTCAAGCTTCATTCAAGTTTGGATCATATAATAATTTTCAAACATATGAATAAACAACTCGTTTACCGAATAAGCATAATTGAGCCATACTTGAGCTCTATACGAACAAATTGTTGGGAAAATAAACATGTTGTATCAAATTAATAATGCTCGTTGAGTATAAAAATAAACTTTTAAATGAAACTGTTAATCAACGAGCCGGTTGTAATCGAGCCGATTCATGAGGTTTAAATGATACAAATCATGAACACAAATGAACAAATGGAAGTAATTCAAGCTTGTTCCTTTTGTAATTGTGTACTTATAAAAGTGTTTAAGATCATTTAATTAGTTAATCAAACGATCACGGGCTATCTTCAACCAACGAGTCCACAGTAATTAGTTGAACTCTGGGATCGTTTGTAGCCCTAATATAGGGCCTGGCTTTGCTGAAATAATTTCACCCATGATAACTTATTACGAAGGATGTATTTTCTCATATTGAAGAATTCACTAATATAATACAACACAAATGACATAAAAAAGATAGCTTTATAATTCATACCCGTCACGTCTCACATACCATATATTCATTGATATTTGACCACAATGGAGGAGAAATTTCAAACAAAATGAAAATTTCCCATTAGGCTTTTTATTATTTTTTATTTTTGAATATAAATGTATTTTTCTAATCTATATAGACTTAAGAACACTTCTAATCCATATGGTCGTCTTCTTAAGCAATAATAATCTTCTAAACCAAAATTATGGCTTCATACACTTTAGATATTGATTTTTTTCTTAAAGGTTTGTGAGAGTTTCCTGCAATAGAAATTCTCACATCAAAAACTCTTTTTCCTCATAAGACTTTAACCTTAGCATCTCAAAGAAAACTTCACCATATATAAAATTCTAAAAAC
>NW_018212099.1:0-941 GCF_001263595.1 Phalaenopsis equestris | reverse complement strand
AAAAAACTGCCAAAGATATTTGCCATTTTATGAAGATTTTATTGCTCTCATTTGAAGAGTTCCTAAAACCAGTGCCTCACTTGTGAGAAAGATAATTGTCGATCAAGACTTGATATTCCTCACTCTCTTATATTTTTGCTGCCGCAATGGCTCTCCTAATGCCAGAGAGAGCTTATAAACTCGTGCTCAAAGGGTTTGGTAGGGAGATTGATGAATCGCTCAATCAAGATCCCATAGTTGTCATTCTAAACAAATTATGGACTCTATCCTACTTAGTCAATTCAAATTGATCTGAATATCTTCATAAGCAATTACAAGTTGCTTCTTCTAATGACAAATCACAAATTGAAGTCGATGGTCATGACTATAATATAGCGGTCTCATCATATTTAACTTAACCACCCAATCAACAAACCTTTATCACAATTATTACTATAATCGTTTGAGGTTGGCTATAGGCTTCTAGTTAATTACACTTACGAAGCAACATTTGGGCTTTGTTGACATTGTGACTTGATTTTAGTTTTTGACTTGATTATTTGTAGGTAAAGTTTAGAGTTGACCGCACAATGGATTAATAAGTTGAATTTTTTGAGTTGGCACTAGGGTGAGTGTATCAAAAATGCGACCATTGGGGATAAATAATTATTGCTAAATGGGTTTACAAGGAAATTCATTGGGGATTGACACATTCGATGGGCTAGACAAGGTAGCATTAAGAGCCACATAGCTTACTCCTAATCTATCATGTTCAAAATAAGCTGCTTTGTGCCTTTAGACAGCTTGGATTAATTTTCTTCTCAACTTAAAACAGGTGGAATTATAGTTTAACATTATTTCTGATGGGATTAAAACATATCATCTTTGTGGATGGATATTAACATCTTAAAGAGACATCAACCCAGTCATCTCACTTAAGGGAAAATGAGGAATCTGATTGG
>NW_018212098.1:0-941 GCF_001263595.1 Phalaenopsis equestris | reverse complement strand
TAGCCGACTGACCATGGTAGATGGTGTGGGTAACAATAGAGGTTGGATGTTATCTTCGGGTCTTTAATCCAGAACAAAACTAAAATCCAATACTTTTTTTCTCCCCTCAAGTGAAGAAAATTGGTCTACTTATAAACTCTATGTGAGAAACATTTTTGTCTTTTGACGAATAACTTCTCCAACCATCTAATCGAACGACTCATTTTGATCTCCCTTAATCACAATAGGTTCGAACGACCCATATCAATCTCCCATAATCATAGAAGATTTTTTAATGATTTGAGGATCTTAATGACCTTTGAATTAAGGAAGCTTAAGCTCATTAGATTATCATCGTGACACTTGATTTGACTATAAATATGTCAAATTTGGAATTTGTTTGACCCTTCAATTAATGGTCTAAAGCATCAAAACGTAATTTAATGGCTTGTACTAGACTTAATTGGACTTAGATTGAATCAATTGTGGTATCATAGGGTCCATACCGAGTCTGTCAATTTGACTATAGACCTACTAAAATCAGAGCTCTAAATAAACTTTAATTTGAATCAAAATATTTCATGCAAAAAAAACTCTCGAGATTTGTTTCAAATGTTTTAAATTTCATGTCTAGATGACAAGTTAAAAATTAGATCGAATAAAGAATATAATGTGCAGTTGCCAAGAAAAAAAAATATTTCCAAAATGAAATAAATGAAGAAATAAAGAAAAGCTGAAGTAAAATTGCATGTTTTCTTTTAGAGAACAGCTCAACTAGTAACATCTAGCCCATTGTCTTCCTTAGAAACCCTTCCACATAATAATAAATTACCATCTTACATAACTTCTGGCGGGTTAAGAAGAAATTCTCGCAAAGAGCAACCCTACCACATATCCCTGCTATTTCTCTTAAGAGATTGCTTCTGAACATACCACACAATTCTTATGTATTTACATGTCTA
>NW_018212097.1:0-941 GCF_001263595.1 Phalaenopsis equestris | reverse complement strand
AAAAAAAAATTCTTGAAATATTGATGAGCTTTTAGGATTTAGGAAAGATTATTTTGAGCTATGTATTTGTACTGAATCCAATTTAACCTCCAACAACTCTAGCAATTAAAAAAAGGAAGTTACCAAAAGTTGTTTTGAAGGTCCACAAGTGTTAGGCTCATCACAACTTTTGTTCACACAATGTTCATACAATCACATCAACATGTCCTCCTTTTTGGTGGCAAGAAGTACAAGACACACCCGCAAAATCCACCATAATTTCTCACCAATAAACTGAAATTACAATTGTAGCCAATTGCCACATTTAAAAGGGCAAATAAATAAATAAGGATCTTATTTATTGCCATTCTAATTCTTTCCACATCATTCCATCATAAATCTGGGTGCCAAAGTTTCAGCAAGCACCGTTCACACCGGTACTTTATTATGTGGAATTCCACCTGCAACGTCCATACCGTCCCTCAGCTATTAGGAAAATTTTTCTATTCTTCAGACTTAATAATATACCGTTATTTGTGTTATATCATGTTCATCTAAAAGAATATTAAAGTAAAGTTATGGACTCTCCAATAACCCCGAAATAACAAATTGAAGATCATTTCAAGGTTATTTTTAGATTATTAAAGTGGAATATATTAGTTTCTCTTCAATAACCATAAAATAACTCATAAATAATCCCTAAATAACCTCCGCGGTGTTATTTCGAGGTCATTGAAGTGGAATCGCGGAAATTATTTCAGAATTATTTCGGGGTTATTGAAGATATATGAGTTTATTTTCAATAACTCCTGAAATAACCCCCACGTTTTCACTTCAATAAGCCCGAAATAACCTCCGCAATGCAACACACGTATCAACATATTATTGAAGTCCGCACGTGGAGCTACATCCAGAGTTCGGACAAAAATTTTTCTTAGGTATTACCATATATATATATATAT
>NW_018212096.1:0-941 GCF_001263595.1 Phalaenopsis equestris | reverse complement strand
GTATGGACACAAATAATATGTATCTTTTATTGATTCACATCCTAAATACTACGGGAGATGTGGTGTCTATGTGCTAGGTGTGATGTACATACCCTAGTGATCTAGTGGCTATCTTCATGCATGATCTTTTAAGCTTAATTTATTTCAGAATCAACCCTTAAAATAAGTCATGCATATTTTATCTTAAAGTATTGCTCTATAATTGGTTAATTTATTTACATTTTGGATAAAATTTATACCCTTAAAAGCATATCGAGACATCACATACCAACCACAATATAAATAAAGAATTATAAGAAAATCATGTAATTAAAAAAACATTCAATAGAAATAAACAATTACATAAATCAATATATATAAAAAATAGAAATGTTGGTTACAATTTGGTTCATAAATACCAAAAAATAAAAAAAATAGTAAAGCAATTGATCCATTACAATTACACCAAATGCGAACTTTGTTCTCTTTTATATTCTATTTTGACACTACATAACATCTTTTACATTAATGAAATAGCTTAGCATAACCCACAAATAAAGAATAAATAAAAAATAAAAAAACAAAAATTATAATTTATATTATTTTACTAATTAAGTAAATGCTAGCATAGAAAACAAACGTACATTCATTTTAAAGCTTAACACGACCTTATCTGAGCACAACAGCCTCTCTAACTTACACTGGATTCAACATTCTAAAAGAGCTTCGCCATTCAAAGAAACTTTTTTAAAAGCCACATCCACAAAAAAAGAGAGAACGACCTACGATCTACAATCTAAACAACTTACAGAGGCGCTCACGAGGCGCTACTTTACCAAACGAAAACTTTTCCACTCTTCAACGTTGACCGCAACGGAAGAATGTCAGAACCTTATACTTTCGTTGATTTTTATTAACCATTGTTTGCTTAATGTTAGGAAAACAAAAAGTTACAATCAATT
>NW_018212095.1:0-941 GCF_001263595.1 Phalaenopsis equestris | reverse complement strand
ATTACAAAAAAATACACTCAAACATGATTTCCTCTAATGGTAATTGAGCTTGAAGTAATAAAAGGACGATAACAATAACTGAGTGATGGGATTCGAACAACGATATCGATTAGACAACAATCAAGTCATAGTGGAGTGATGATGACGACAATCAATCAACAATAAACGAATGATGATAGTAGAGCAAGGGTGACTGGATGGAGGTGATTAAATGATGATGGTCGAATAATGACAATCGCACAACGATGGTTATACAATGACATTTAGGTGATAAGAATTAGGCAGCAATGCTCGAGCAATAGTTGTTCAAATGATGACAATTGGACGTCTATGGTTTGACAACAATAATTGGGCAACAGTGGCGGGACAATCACAATCAAGCGATGATGCCTCAAATTTTGTCGGTATTGTATGTCAACTCGATCTCAATAGTTCATCTAATCTCCAAATTTTCTCAAAACTTAAGCAAATGAACCTTTCATGTGGAAAAATATTTATTTATAATTTTTAAGAGTGAGAATTTGGTAATTCTGACAAAATTCCTAAAACACTTTATCAAACGGCTTGTATTAATTCATTAGATCATAAACCAATCTATTAACATTTAAACGACTTAATGGTACAAATGAGTGATTTTTAAATAGGTGGATTCCTTTCGTCGAGATGCTCTATTTGATTATAAATATGTATGATCTAAAGGAAATTTGGAACTCTAATTATCATCCCATGGTTTTTAAATATGCTTTAAATGTTTGATTTGGGTTTGTTTGAGCTTCGATTGGATCACTTCACATCTTTAAGTTTGTCTTATTGAGTCAATCAGTTTGACTGTGAATTTGTTGAAATTAAATTTGGGGTGATCTTGAACTTGTCTCCAAAAGTTATCCCAATTGATATGCATCAAAATTAGTGCCTGCTCAAGTGATTTTTTTTTTTTTTTT
>NW_018212094.1:0-941 GCF_001263595.1 Phalaenopsis equestris | reverse complement strand
TTATATAGCTACCATTTAATTCCTATGTATTAGCTTATCAACCAAGCAAACTTCAATTTTTATGTATAGATCACCTAACTTGTGTTGAAGATGGGAGAATCTGGTGGTACATCTGTTATTGAAATGTTATTACATAGGAATTTAGGATTTTTTTCGAATGACCGGAACTTTTTAAAAAGTTATTTGTAAAGTTGTGGTGGATAAATTAGCTTTTACAAAGCTATTGTGAAAATTATAAATAAATTAAAAAAAAACAAACAGTAGTTTTATTATAGTCACCAGTCACCACACTTTCAATGTTCATACTGAAAAAAGCAGTTTGCCCTCACAAAAATTTATAGAAAGTGGCAAGATATCAGTTCCCCAAATAGAGCTACAGAGGTGGTTTAAAACACAAAGTAGTCAGAAAGCTATCTCAAAGAGATCCTTAATACAGGTAGTTTAGTCAAGAGCCCATAGAAGTATTAATTTAGTCCCCTTTTTTTCTAATAAAGTGTTAAAATTATCCCCATTTATTTATATGAGATGATTTTTAGTCACATAATTCACAAATGTGTCAAATCAGTCTCTGGATTAGTTTAATGGGCCTAACATAATCTTTATTAGATATTAATTCAACCCATATTAAAACAATCAGAGTACTAAATTGACATTTTTATAAATTATGGGACTAAAATAGCATCCTGCAAAAAATCATTAAATAATATCTAAACCATTTAAAGAAATGATTATTTATAAAAAAAATTGGCTAATTTAATATTTTTATAAATCCTAAACACTTTACTCTAAATATCAAATTTTGATTTATTTCTCATAAACTATATTGTGAAATAAATATAAGGAGCCAAAAAAATCAAACCTTTTTCCTACGTGCTTATCGAATAGGAATCTTTGAAAGGTGATGAGAAGATGACAATCATGTAGAAGGAATCTGCTTTTTT
>NW_018212093.1:0-941 GCF_001263595.1 Phalaenopsis equestris | reverse complement strand
GACCAGATATGGCTTGATTGTCGACTGAACTGGCCAACCATGGGGACACCAACTAGGGGGGATGTGATTTACCGCCCCTCCCCTCCTTTTCCTTTCCTATTCTATTTCTTCCATAAGGAGAATTCTCTTCCTATTTGATTTCCTGCCTTTCTACTCCCTTCCTATTCCATCTCATCTTTTCTATTCCACTCGTAATCCATCCCCTTTCCTTTCCTATTACTTAATGTTTTATTTATTTCCACATATGATATATTAGCTACCTTGTTAGATTAGATGAAGTTCCTGATTATTTTTTATTTTATTTTGCTGCCCCTAAGGTATTTTTCCCGTCCGAGTGTTGTATCTATGAAAATATGCATTTGCATTAATATACCAAAAAAGTACAAAAACTATGGTTTTCAAAGATGAGTCGTTTTGTACCTTCTCACGGGACACTGGATGCATCACATATAATTGACTTGCATTCAAGGAGATAGTGAAACTGCATGGGATTAAGGACCATTACTTTTGATTGGGAGTATGGAGGACGTTATGAGAGAAGCTTGGTACTACATTTCAGTTCAACTCAGCAGCTCACCCACAGACAAATGTTCAAATAAAGTGGTGAACAGAAGTTTGGGGAATCTCCTGATTTATATTATAGAGAAGAATATAAAGTTGTGGAATCTTATTCTAGCCCAAGCTGAATTTGCTTATGATAAGTCTGTGAGTCAGACTACAAGACATACTCTCTTTGAGATTGTGTATAGGCACAACACACTCACCCTACTTGAGTTGATATCACTTCTTCCTGCTACATAAATTAGTGTGCATGCTAAGGCTAGAGCGCAGGAGATTCAAAAGCTACATGAGGAGGTAGAGAGAGATCAAAAAGCAGAACCACAAGTATCAGGGGCAAGCTAATAAAATCATGAAGAAGGTGACTTTTTAAGAGGGAGAAC
>NW_018212092.1:0-941 GCF_001263595.1 Phalaenopsis equestris | reverse complement strand
AAGCTATAATGCCCAGTGCATCGCGAAGGTTCGTTCATGGTTTTGGGATAAGCCGGGAGTAGAAGGAAGATAAGCGAGGGTTTGGGGCAGATGTAGGAAGCTAGGGCGAAAGCGGGAGAGGGGGAGGATGTAGGTTTGGGTTTCTTCTTCCATAAAGGCTTCGAGGGTTTTAATTTATTTTTGTTTAAGTTAATTTTATTAATTAATTGATTAATAATTAATAGTTTCAATATATATTATTTGATTAATTATAATTAGATAATCTATGTTGATTATTTAATAGTTAAATAATGAATAAATACACATTTTTAATTTTTAATTATTTAATAATAATTATAGATAGAGATGTCAAAATGAATTGTTGCTCGTGAACAATTTGTATTTTGCTTGTTAAGAAGCCCTTGTTCAATGAAAACACGAAAACACTAGAGAAAGAACATGTCAGAAAATCACGATAAAAAACCATTACATCTACATCATAGAAACACAAAAAAGTGTTTAAACGGGCATTGTAAGAAAACAACAGCCAAGAAATCCACACAGAAAGCAAAACTTACAATAAAGACTCATCATCTCCACAAGAGCAACATCTCTCTCTCTCTCTCATACAAAAACTTTCTCAAAACTCGAAAGAATAAAATGTAGATACTCAGCCATTTAGGGTTACAACTAAAGGGAGGAAGATAACATCAATGGAATACTCAAAATCTCTCATATTCTCCATCTCTCGCAGTCCTAGAACTCTCTTTCCTTAAAAGAAGCCCTAATAATCATTCTTATAATAGAATACATGAATTTGCACGTAAATTTCCTTCTAGTGGTGATTTTCTGCTTGTCGACGTGGTCACGTCGAAAGCTGGTGTGGTGACGTCGAGCTTCTAAATCTAGTGGCATGGTAACGCTTGATCCCGACATGATCACACCTCATGTCTATGAATCTG
>NW_018212091.1:0-941 GCF_001263595.1 Phalaenopsis equestris | reverse complement strand
ATGCATAAGAATTGTATGGTATGTATGTAAATGCCGTTTAAATTTTATTTGTACTATTTTTTTGTTGCATTATGTGGGCTAAAACTAATGTTGTCTTGGCATGTTCAAATGAATAGTTTGCCATTAAAAATATGAACATCATTATGAAGGAAATACACCTGATAATACATTTTAACGTTATAAGCTTACTGAAACGCTCTTACCGATGCAGAAAGGGGTTTTAATTTATGTTGCATGGGGATATAAGCATGGGGACATGATCATTATAATAAAAATTATTAAAATATTTTTTTATGAATTAAATAAATAAAATTTTGAGGATAATATAAAAGAGTAGAAATTTAATAAGACACATATCATTAAATTAAAAACCCCATCTAAGAAATGAAGAAATTCAAGAAATTTAATTATTTTAAAATTTTGTTTGTCATCTCTTTATTTTTCCCGTTTTAATTAATATAAATTTTATTTCTCTTTAAAAATAACAGTTTTATTTAAAAGTAATTAAATGTATAGAGGTTAGTATATATTATTTTATATTGTATCAAGTTTAAGTTTTTTAATCATTTATTTATTAAAAAAATTATCATTGGTTTCTTTGGCACAGGATATTTGTATTCACATATTTTGAGCGTAAATTTTGATTTTTTTAATGCCACCAAAAGCTTTCATATCACATTTGATCTCTATTTTCAATTTTAAAAAGTGAAATATATGTTTTCATATATATGTAAGGAGAAATGTAAACTTTAAAATTTAGGTGTTAGCTATGTAAATATATAAAAATTCAGTTGTGAAATCATCAAGGCCCGCTGCTTTATCATTCCCCATGCTATCAAGAATATCTTTAATTTCAGCAAATTATTAAGCACATTGGAAGAGTTATAAAGAGCAGAATTAATCTTAGGCAGCATTTGACCATCACTTTTAAAAATATTAGA
>NW_018212090.1:0-941 GCF_001263595.1 Phalaenopsis equestris | reverse complement strand
TACTTGAATATCAGAGCTTTAACAGGTTTCATGAGCGCCAAATATTTGTTAAAAATGTTTTTCTATAGTTAATGCCTCTTCATTTAAGCTTAGTAAAACAATGTTTGAATCCAATTCTGTACTAAATGTTCCATGCAATAGCTTCGCACGAACTGAACCACTGAAAACTCTCCTCTTTATTTTTCAAAATATTACATGCATACTCCTCAATTCCTATCTAATCTGAACTTTAATTTTTACATGCAGACCGCCTTACCCCATGCATTAAAAGTTGTATTTCACTTTTAAAAGTTTAAAGAGCGGTATCACAAAAACTATTGGCGTATGTTTGATAGTATGTGGGTGGTATAAATGTGGAAAATAAAGTTTATAAGTTAGATATTTAAATGCATAAGAATCATAAGGAATTTTTGTAATGCCCCTTTAATAAAAATTAAAAAAAAAAACATAAATTTTGCATACTACTAACATATATTTGTATTAAAAAAAATCTTTATTTTTTCTAATATTTGAGCGAAGCAAGATATAAAATTTAAAAATAAGAGGTAAAAATATAATTAGTTTGATTATTTAGATTTATTTATTACTATTTTTGCATACAATTATTTATTAGTTTTTTTCATAATTATTTTTATTATATGAACCTGCTTATTTTTTCATTTTTTTTCTTATTCCTTTTATTTATTATTTGATATTGAATTATCAGGATTTAAATGATTGATAATTATTTTAACATATATTATTTTTATATTTGATAATATAGACGTTTGATTAAAAATTTTCAATTATTTATATTGATGTTAGAATTTTTTTTCTTTCATGTTAATGTTTGGTAAAAAGATTGTTTTTTAAATAGAGAAAAACGAATAAAAATTGATTGGAAAGTAAGTATTTGATTTGGTCCCTAATGAAGCTATTATGCACGTGCATGCTATAAAAAA
>NW_018212089.1:0-941 GCF_001263595.1 Phalaenopsis equestris | reverse complement strand
ACACACACACTATGTACTTGTAGGATTTAGGGTTTGGGCAAGGAGCTAAAGGGTGCTTGAAAAGGGCATCACACGAGACGAGGCTCCCTTTCTTTGATAGCGTATGCAGCTTTTGGATCTATTGCTGCCTCCATCTATATGTGAATTGCATGTCTTGCATTTCTATTATCCCTGCATTTTATCCACTTTTAGTTCTTTCGTACTTTTAACATGCATCATGTAAGATTGTTAATCACTCAAAAGAAAGATGAAAGACTGAAAACGTTAATGTTTTTTAAAATTTAGCCAAGAATTTTTTACTTGCTTTTGGCTTGAGAAAATCTTACATAGGTTTGCTACATGGTTAAAGTTCTTCCCATTCTATTGAAGAGTCATTCGAATTGGATTTGTGAAAAAGATGGAGAAATGCTGACAGCACTTCATTCTAAAATATTGCATCTGTAAATGGCCAGTCATATCCTACCAAAACTTTATGAATAAAACAATGCACAGACAGAGGAGCAGGCCCTTGAGTCAAAGGAGACATCAAAGATACGAATGTATGTAATAATAAAAATATGAATTGTAGAAGAGGAATGAAGATCAAAAGTTAAGGTCATCATTTTAAGATGTGTTTATTTTTATTTTTTATTTTTATATGGGTTGTTGTGTTTTAAGTTATAAAAGAGTATATGTTTGTTTCACTTTTGGAACTGCAAATGTTTGCAATTTCATCGTGCTAAATTTGTTTTTATGTTATCCACATCTAATCATGAAAAACATTGGACTACTTTCAATCCATTGCCCTGTTTACTGACACGGTATCATTCATTTCTATATCCTGTGATAACTTGCAAAATCTTAACTAAGCCGAATTTTATTTTCAAGTCACAACCTAGTGGCTATTTTTACTTAAACTATGGTGCTTCTTATTTATATTGTAAACCATTTTTTTTTTTTTC
>NW_018212088.1:0-941 GCF_001263595.1 Phalaenopsis equestris | reverse complement strand
GTCTATTTTTTATGTGATAAGAAAAATTTGGGTGGTATAAATGCAAAGAGTAAAGTTTAGGTGCCTGATATGTAAATATATCAGAATTGGGTGTTATGTATGTAAATGCCACCATGCACTACAGAAAGCTCATATCAAATACTATCACATAATCATTATTATTTCAATAATGTACCATTTGCAAAACTTATTGACGGAAAAACTGAATTAATTTTCAAAATAACCCATCAAATGTGCCAATTTGCAGTTGAAGAGAATGACCATCCCATTGAGCAGGTGAGACTAACTGTGGACCCAACAGACAATCCAACACTCACAGTGCTAACTTGGCGTGCATGGGTGCTTGGTGTAATATCATGTGTTATACTATCCTTTGCAAACACATTCTTTGGGTACAGAACAAATCAGCTGTTTATCAGTTCAGTTTGTATTCAGATTATAACTCTACCTATAGGAAGGTTTCTGGCGAAATCTATTCCGAAAAGAGATGTAAAAGTACCTTTTACAAATTGGTCCTTTTCGCTCAATCCGGGTCCGTTTTCGATGAAGGAGCACTGCCTCATCACCATCTTCGCCGGAGCGGGCTCTGGCGGTGCGGCCGCCATCGGAATAATAACGATTGTTAAGGCTTTCTATCATAGAAAGATTCATCCCATGGCCGCCTTCCTGTTAGTACATAGCACACAGGTGAGAAATGCAATTATAAAAGTTTAAAGTTTTGATTTAAGAAAAGTGTTAAAATAGTCCCCTGGCTCTTTACATTGAGTACTATTAGTTCCTAAAATTTAAAGAATTGTCAATTTAATCCTCATAATCTTTTAATATGGACTGAAACAGTCTCCACAGAGGACTATTTTAATTCCATTTTAAAGAGTTTGGGGATTAATTTGATACTTCTATAGCCTTTGAAACTAAAATAGCCTATGTAAATGGTAAGGGGG
>NW_018212087.1:0-941 GCF_001263595.1 Phalaenopsis equestris | reverse complement strand
TTTTTTTTTACTGAAAGGCTTAATAAGTTTGATCAAATCTTCTATTTGACAATTTTTTGTTCAACGAATGGAGAGTCCTCTTTAGCTAGCTTTGAAGTATCTTGTTCAGGCTATAGATGGTCTTGAAAATATAGCTCTACCATCAGTTGCATATCAAATGGGTGCCCACATACATGTCCATCTTTTATCTTGTTGGCAAGAAAGAGTTCTAAACAACTTGGTTATATTTTAGCTTGTTGAGTTTAATTTTATTTATCTTGCTCGGCATTATGCGCGGATGCTGGAGAATCTTTTGCATTTTTAGATTGCTTTATTGAAGCCTCCTTAGTTGTCTATTAAAGCCTTTAACAAGCTTGACACATCGACCACTTCTCTTATATATATCCCGTATTCTCCACTTTAAATGATTACATTAAACATGGTACTTTAGAGCTTAACTAGTTGCAACATTTTGAGTTGAATTGAAAGAGGATCAAAATGTTCATCCAATTCTAGAAAATCTTTCTTGGTAGTCCCTTAAAATATCTACAAAAGGATTCCATATGCAAAATAAGTTACACATTTGAATCTTGTATTTGTAGAGACTATTTAAACTAATTGTTGCCTTAATCACCACCAAATTATAGGAAAATTTTGGAGGAAGATATTTCTTAGTTTTGAAAATTAAGTTGTCTAACCCGTGAAAGATGAGTGTTTTGCTTGCCATCATGTTAAAGAGACCCTATGTTGTGAAAGTTTCCCATCTATTAGAGGACTAAGACAATTTGACTTGTGGTAGTAGGTCATTTAGAGCAATCCCCACTTTGAATCCAAGAGCATAAACGATTTCAGGTCCCTTTGTTGAAGTTTAGTAAGCCCGATGTCTTCCTTATTGTCTATCAAACCCTTTGACAAGTTTATGAAATTGTCCACCGAACTTTGTGCAACAACAAGAACAACAA
>NW_018212086.1:0-941 GCF_001263595.1 Phalaenopsis equestris | reverse complement strand
GTCTTTTGTATTTCTGAAAAGCTCGATACGCCAACCCGACCCTAACTCGACTAAGAAAATTCGGATTTGGATTGGCCCAATTAATTTTTATATCGGGTTCATATCCAAAATTCTAGCATGATTAATTAATGTGAAGCTAACCAGCTAACCTGAATTTGTTCTAACTCTGACATGCCAACTCCAATTTGACTCAAAATTAACCCGAAATTTGAATTTTACTGAAATAATTATTATGCATACTTAAACGCATCATGGGAGTTGGATTTTGGTCAGTTCAATTGAATGTGAGTCAAGTTCGGGTTAGACTTTATGACTCATTTAATATTTAGGTTAGATTCAAGTCATGTCAAACTCAAGTTCAACTTATGAATTCAAATTAAAGAGAAAATATTATGTTTATCGTCCGAACATAAAGATAACTACATAGATGACATCATACCATATGTCTAAAAGTGTGGTGCTGGACCTAATATTTTCTCCATAGTTTACATCATGGCAGAGATCAACAGCTACCCAACAAGCAAATTGTGAAGGAAAGAGGGAGCGAATAAAAATCCCTATCCCTGAGCAGGGGAAGGAATTCGACGGCCGCCGCTTCTTCTCTCGCCGGAGGGAAGAGGAGGAGGAAAATAAAGAAGGAATGGCGATTCACGAGGGAAGTCTGCGGAATATATTGGAGCAGGAAAGTCTGAAGTGGGTGTTCGTAGGTGGAAAGGGAGGCGTGGGGAAGACGACCTGCAGCTCGATTCTATCCATTTTGTTGGCTTCAGTGAGGCAATCGGTTCTCGTTATATCCACCGATCCCGCCCACAACCTAAGCGACGCTTTCCAGCAGCGATTCACCAAGATCCCCACGCTCGTCAACGGATTCAACAATCTCTTCGCTATGGTGAGCCATCGATCCCCGTAGCTTAGTTGTTCATTTGCCTTTTTTTTTTTTT
>NW_018212085.1:0-941 GCF_001263595.1 Phalaenopsis equestris | reverse complement strand
GTACAGCACGCCTGAAACATTGCTATTTACAAATCAAGCAAGCAACCCTCATTCATCCATTTTTCAAATTGTCACACCAAATACTCAAAATTCATGATAATACCCAACCCATATTTTCTATTTTTATCATGGCATGCATATATGCATCAGTTCTGTAGTTCAAAAAATAAGTGGTGCTTCATTTGGAAATAACAATGTTTCAGGTTATATAGGTGGCAGAGACATACAACAGAGGTGAAGAAAAGAAATGGAGAGCAGAATGAGGATCAAATGAAGAATTTAAAGGAGGCTTAGGGGGTGGGGGGGGGTGGAAGAGCATACCACATGCGAGTCTTCCGCCTGCATTTCCAGTGGACTTGCTAAGCTCGTGACCACCTGAGAATAAATTTAATTTATCAATTTCAAGTTACATATATTGTATCAAATTTTAAGTAATCCATCCTCTTATTATAATGTATTAGAATTGAAGTAATCCACGGTTTTGATAAAAAAAAATAATGTATTATATTAGTATTTACTTATTGTACATCCTCAAACATACATTGAATATGTCAATCACCAAAATTTATTTTCTACTGTATTTCTATAACAGAACATGACAATATAAAAATTGATGCTTATTTGATGTTAAATATGCGAAGAAATCCATTAAAGACCAAATGCATTTTTGTGTGGGAAAATATTGTTTCATGAAGAATTTATCATTACAAATTTGATACAATATTAGATAAGTGTAAGGATTAGTTAGGCCTAAAATAAGTATTAGCTTTATAAAGAATGAGAATACAACCAGATCTAGCACTGAATTTGAATACAAAGCTATGATACATTCTTTATATGAAACAGCACAACTTCAAGCCCTCATCCCACTAAGTGGGTCGGGTACATGACTCCTTTTTCTCCATAGTGTCCTATTGAGTGTTATATTTTCATTTAATTCT
>NW_018212084.1:0-941 GCF_001263595.1 Phalaenopsis equestris | reverse complement strand
TTATTCAATAAGCTGCAGCTGCCCCAAACAGACACGTGCGACGAGATTATTGTTTAATGCGAAAATTTAGATCCAAATTCAATAAAAAAACCTAAAATATGTTTTTTATTTCTTCTTCTTTTCGACGCTCTCATCATTAAAAATAAATTGAAAGTAAAATTGTAATTTACCAAAATATGCTTGAAATCTTATATAAATTTTTTTTTAATATGTCTTGTATTTAATTAAATTTGAACTTTTTGCTCAAACGGTTAGTAAGCAGTAGCTGATCACCTAACCATAAAGGCTCATATTTAATGACATCAAGCACTGAATGTTTTTATTAGTTTATTTATTTATTTATTTTTTTTGGCACCGGAGTAATTTTTAATTACAGCCAACACCCAATGCCTAAATATTTACATATCTAACCCCTAAACTTTACCTTTTTTTGCATTTATTCTGCCCAAATCATTCATTTCACATGCAAAATGCTGCCATTTTAACCTTTACAAAATGACATACACATGCTTTGATACATAAGTTAGGTGGCATCTATATATGTAAATAAAAATGTTTAGGGGTTAGATATGTAAATACATAAAAACTGAGTTGTATGTATGTAAATATTTTAATTTAGAATTAAAAAATAATAAAAATAATTAAATATAACTTATAAATATCATAGCCTTAACTGTAAGTTTTAGAGCCAACCAAGCATTCATGTCTATTTATTTCTCTAAGCATTCAATCCTCACCAACTATTATGTCCATGCATTTAGTGCTCCTAATTTACTCTATTTTGTGTCCTCTCAATATTCATTTCATTTAGGACATTGCCATTCGACTCCCTTAGTTGTCATTTTGGACATGATTCAAAGACCCCAAACACCCCCATCTTTATCCGTGGTGTCGGTTACATGATTCCTTTTTCTCCATTGCGTCTTATTGAGTGTCATATT
>NW_018212083.1:0-941 GCF_001263595.1 Phalaenopsis equestris | reverse complement strand
TTAAAACATTTATGTTTTGTCATTTTAAGTATCTTAACATATAAGCCTTGTTGACTGAACTCCTAATAAGGAGAAAAAATTAAAGTTGGTGATTTGGACTTGCAAATTTTTATCTTATAATTTAGATATTTATTAGAACTTACTAAACTCGTCAACTTCAATCCTTAAAATAAAGATGATTGAACTGCTTGTGTAGAACTTACAACCTTGCACTCTTAGATAAGAAGACTCGATTGATTGCTCTTTCAAAATATGAACTATTTGAGTATAAATTTAATCTTAACCAGCGCAACAATTTGAAACCAATTGAATTTAAGCATTAATCAATTTGGTGGAGTCCACGCAAGTTTTGTTTAATTTCATACATTTGGCTATTTTAAACAACTTTGCATGTCTTAAGGCAAGTTACATAATTTTAAAGCATAAATTGAATCAACAATTACTTTAAAAGACACGTGTAAGACTTCAATTTATATAAATTTTCCTTTTTTGAATGAATATATTAATGCATGCAAAGGATCACTTTAAACTTTTAAAATATGGCATTATGTTCACTTGCAAACATGTTGTGAATACAAGACGATTAGATACATGGAGTCATGGTTTAACATTTAAAAAAGGTATTTATATGCTTCAATTTAGCCTCAAATTTATGCATTCATAATCAAGTCAATTTGGCAGCTCCCTAAGCATAACCTTAATAGAGTTTAGCTTTAATTTTGATATTTCATATTTAAATCAATTTATCAGTCCCTCGGCTAGCCCTAATTTATGATGTTTCATAGTCAAATAACGTTGAGCCCCAAATTTATGTTTTCAAATATATGACATATAATTCATTTGCATTAGGACATTTTTATTTGATTACCTTCAAATATGATTGAATTTGAAGTCAAAGATAAGTTCAATCCCATTAATTGGTGGGTTATCAAATTATTCAC
>NW_018212082.1:0-941 GCF_001263595.1 Phalaenopsis equestris | reverse complement strand
CTCCTTCAGCTCCAAGCGATAGCAGTGATAGAAGTGGCTTCAAGCCTAGAGCCATGGAGAGTGCGGCATCTCTGCTTAGCATTCAGCCTCAGCCGCCATCCTCTTCTCTACCCCGTTCTTTCAAGAGATATCTCTCCATCTCTTATTCCTTTCCATCCTTCTGCTTCCTCCCCCTCTCAATCTCGTCTTTCTCCAGCAGAGGCCACTCCTTCCTACCTAAGGCGGAGCCATCGGAAGGGTTGGATAATCCTAAATCTACGGATCCCTCTTTATCCACCTCTGGGCTGCCTTCTCCTCTGCCGCCGAAGAAGCCGAGCGGCAGCGGGGCCGGGTTCGGCTCTACCGTCAATGAGAAGAAGAAGAGAAAGGGGAGGGGAACGAGCTCCGTGGTTAGACGGATGCCGATAGATAAGCCTTCTATTTTCTCTCCTACCGGCGATGAGATCCGTTCCTCGCAAGAGCAGCAGCAGGGCGATAGTGAGGGTGCCTTCCTTCTGGCTTGGTTGGGACTTGGCGGCTTCATCCTAATCGAAGGCATTGCGCTCGCGGCTTCAGGTTTGTCTTTTTCATTTTGGCAAAACAAGTTTTCGCAGTAACATTTCGCTTCTCTTAGGGTATAAACGATTTCTTTCCAGCAATCATAAGCAGAGAAGAATAGGCCGTTCATGGTGGAGTTAGGGATCGTCTCGCCTTTCAATATTATTTTATTTAAATTTTTTTTTTTGTAAGGAAATGATCAGTAGCTATGCGGAAGTTAATTTCAAAATACAAATAACTTCCAAATCGTAACCAAATGGCAATATTTTAGGTATTATTATGTGCTGGAATATCCATGGTGATAGAGAATGGAAGTTTACGTCTTAGCATTTTTTACAAAAATTCCACATTAACATGAATAAAATAATAGAGTGCAGCTTATATGAGAGGGGTTTTTTTTTTTT
>NW_018212081.1:0-941 GCF_001263595.1 Phalaenopsis equestris | reverse complement strand
AGCTCAAGGGGAGTTGTGGGTATATAAAAGGAAGAGAAATCAGAATGAGGGAACAATGCCTATAATGCCACTCGTTCCCGCAAGTCTCTTATCCCATTCTATCCCTACTTCTGAGATACTCCATCCACCTCAAATTTAGAATGCATTGGTGATATGATTTCTATTTTCTACTTCCAACCCCGTGAATTTAAGGAGGACCTCTCACAGCAATGTGGTGCATCCTTCTGATTGTTTTGAGCAGGAATATGACATTGTTCAGTTTGTTTCATAAACTAAGATATCACATGTACATGAAACATTCATTGCATCTTTGGACATTTTCTCTATACCCAAATCTTGGCAGGTAGTTAAGGAAGATCCCAAGTCGTAAGCGGTTATGCATGAAGAGCTTGGGGCTCTCGATAAAAACCAAACACGAGATATAGTGTCACTATCGGTGAGGAAAAGGACAGTTGGCTGCATGTGGATATTCACAGTAAAACAAAATTCAAAAGGAAAAGTGGAGCATTATAAGACACAATTAGTGGCGGAAGGGTACAGTCAAACGTATGACATTAATTATGATGAGATCTTTGCACCAATAGCTAAGATGAGCACAGTGAGAACACTGGTTCTATAACAGTAAATGGTGGGTGGAGCTTACGCCAATTTGATGTGAATAATGTGCTTCTTCATGGTGGGTTACTGGAAGAGGTGTATATGAAGATGCCAGACAGTGGGCATGGTGTGCAGACTCAAGAAGTTACATTATGGCTTGAAACTGTCTCATCGAGTTTGCTTTGACAAGTTTAAAAAATCTATGGTGGTCACGGAATATCAGTAGATTAATGCCTACTATATAATGTTCTTTAATCAAAATGGAGGTCGCAGAGATTGCTCAACTAAAGGTAAGATTGGGCAAAAAAATTGAAATGAAGAACCTTGAACAACTCAGATACTTC
>NW_018212080.1:0-940 GCF_001263595.1 Phalaenopsis equestris | reverse complement strand
AAAAAATTATTTTCAAAATAAATCCAACTATTTTCAGCTCACGCCAACAAATATTTACTTATCGTCCCACCCTTTATAAGCTCCTCCGCCGCGCCCAAATTCCTCCGTAACCCTAATCTTTTCTATCACTTCTCCCAAATTCCCGCGGCGATGGCCGATCGAGTACACCCGGAGCCTACGCTTCCACCTCCGGCGGACTCAACGCTAAAACCGCAGCCAACATCCGCATCCTTCGTTATCCAGCTCCCCAAAGACCAGATCTACCGCATTCCACCCCCAGAAAATGCATACCGCTTCAACCTGTACACTCGCCGCAATGCCAAACGCCACCGTGGTAGCTGCCGCAGCTGTCTCGCCTTCTCGATTATCGTCCTCTTCCTCCTTTTCATCTCCCTCGCCATCGCTCTCGGTATCATCTTCCTCATCTTTCTCCCCAAACTCCCTTCCTTCTCCATCAACTCCCTCTCCATCCAAAACATCTCCACTTCGTCTGAGATCGACCTCACCATCCGATCTGAAAATCCAAACAAGAAGAATGGGATTTACTACCTCAACGGCGGATCGGTAGACGTCGAATTCTCCGGCAAGGTTTTGTGCCGGGGCGATTGGCCTGCCTTTTACCAGGGTAAACGGAATGTGACGATGGTAAAAACGGCGTTAAAGGGGTCGGGGACCCGTCTCTCTGATGATGTGAGAGGGAGACTGACGGCGGCGGGGAATCGCCGTGAGGTGCCGCTTGGGATCTACGCGGAGTTGCCGATGAGGATGAAGTTTGGAGCCGTTAAAATGTGGACGGTTACCGTTAAATTACGATGTGATGTAACAGTGGATAAACTGACGGCGGCTTCTCGGGTTCGGAAGGAGTCATGCAGAGTTAAGGCGGACGCGTTCACGTTTCTTGGCGTCTAATGGGTTTTTTTTTTTTTTTTTTTTTTTTTTT
>NW_018212079.1:0-940 GCF_001263595.1 Phalaenopsis equestris | reverse complement strand
AAAAAAAAAAAAGAAACCCCGTAATTTCATTTATACCCAAAGTTGTAATTTGTATTAAAATTACATTATTGCATTTGAAAAGAAAAAGGAAGCTTAGCTTGAGATATTCTTTTTTCTAACTTTTTGATAAAATTTATGGCCAAATGATGAAGTGATGATATAAAAAATTTGTGGCAACTCATGAGATTTTTCTAGAATAAACTATATTGAGAAATATTATGATAAATTTATCAAAGATATTTTAAGAAGACTCTAGACAAGAAATTTCAGCTAATTGTGAGATGTGGATAAATTATATATTTTATATCATTTCATGTGTTTTGGGATATTTAAGAGGATAGATTAACTTAAGAATATTGGAGAGTTGAGCTGGCACCGGAGCGCTATATGTCCAGCACCTCAACATTATGGCGACAGCGTCAGTGCTGTGGAAGTTGCATTGCAACACTAAATGGAGAAAAAAAATGTCATAAACTTGTGAGCATGGTGCCTTAACACCAATTGTTAGAATTGCAACACAACCATGTCAGTGCCTCGGCGCATTATACATAACACTGCAATGCTGGAACTTGTAGAATTTGAGCCAATAATATGAAAGCTTGGCACCCCAGTGCCAGACTCAAGTCTAGTGCTATAATGCAACATCGCAATGCTACATTGTAGAACCATGATGCTATTACTGGTGTGGGTGAAATGTGTGATGTTATTTTATGTATTTTCATAATTCTTTGCAACAAATTTATTTTTTTCTTGGTAAATTTTTGTGTGTATTTTGTATGTCTAAAATGTGCCCGCACAAATTCAGATAAGAGCCGATGATAGCATAGACTGACCAACCATCACAGCCAATCGACAGACCACCTCGCTTGATGGATTCAACAACAAAAATGTGTCGAACATATGAAATGGTGACATATATATATATATATATATATATATA
>NW_018212078.1:0-940 GCF_001263595.1 Phalaenopsis equestris | reverse complement strand
TTTTTTACCAAAGTTTCAAATAGCTTACTTTATAATAATCTAAGAACCTTATACCTAGCTCTCCTCCATTTTGAAAGAGATTTACAAAAGATAAATTTCTCCCTGCGGTCCAATAATCCTAGAAACTAAGGAAATTTCTGAAAGTTTTTTGCTAGATGAATTCGTCATTTCATACAAGTTCTATGCTATAAGGTAAGAAATGTCAAATTCACAAAATATTATGTTGTTCATATACAATAAGATTATAATCCAATGAACTTTAATATAATTCATTGATTAAATTTCATTGAATATTATATGAGATTTGCATATGCGTAAAATTTCGATAATTAAACTTCATTTTAAAAAATATATATAAGCAAAGCTTAATGCCTAATGCATGTCAGAATGTCTGTGATGACATGGTGATTATTTAGCATCTTAGCATTACGTGAGACTCCAGCACACAATCAAGCAATTAAAGTGAAGTAGGAGGAGACGCCTCAAACTTTTATGTGGAAAGCCCATGAAAAGGGAAAAAACTATGGGACCTAGCCCAGTTGAAATAATCAACTATAAATTGTAAGTACATATGTCTACTATTCTTCTGAATTAGGGAAGATGAAGTTACAAAATTTATAATTGTAAATGTACAATTGTTGTTCATCAATAGTTAACATAGTTTGGAGGTAATGAATATAATTCTCAGTGATAGCAAGTTGTGAGTCGTATTCAATTGTTATGGAGGCAATAATCCATCGTGAAGGTTGTGGATCAGGGCTGTAGATTAATTTGTTTTATAGATCGTAGTTGAAAGCCATGATAGTAGTTAGATGTGTAGGCCACATATGGTCGTCTCAGGGGAGTTGGTTGGCCATAAAAGACGTAGTAGGAGGCTGCAGAGGCTATGAGCCACGTAGGTTGTCACGTATATTGTGGCAATGAAATGTGATAATGCCTA
>NW_018212077.1:0-940 GCF_001263595.1 Phalaenopsis equestris | reverse complement strand
ATATTTCATGATATGAATAACACCTCAATAACACATTAATAAGACATGAATAACACAAAAAATATTCAGAATAACATGATGGAATATTTGGTTAGGCCGAGTCAGCCGTTTTCAGTATTATTTTCATTTTTTCTATAGGTGGGCCCAAATTTTTAACATGTCAAATCGAAATTGAACTCCACAAATAGCTGTCAATAGTTTTTACCTTCCGTGACAAGTTTTCTCCTCCTCAGCCGGCATGGTGGCCTATAAGTCACCCCAAATCCCCGCACCAATCCTTCGCCACACTTACACTTCTGCATTAAATATCCATCCGTGACTCCTCACGTGCATCCCGCTACTTTCGTCTTTCTCCTCCCCCAAAACTCCACCTCACCAACCAACCAATCCCAAAATCACCACAAACCATAAATTAAAATCTCAAATTTACAATTCATGCCCCCATCCGTGTATCAATCTCCATTTCCTCTGGCTTTTTGGCCTATCAACAGCTCAAAATAACTTCCCTGCTTTTCTTATGAACCCCATCTTGCGTCTCTCTGCACCCAACGAAAGCCATGGTATCCGCCGTCGAACCTTCTCACAACACAAAAAACTCCGGCGATGTCCGCATGATTCAGCTGCCACCACACGGCAGCAACTTCAGTCGACAGGTCTCTCTCGAGACCGGCTTTGCCGCGCTCAAATCCGAGACCAATGGCGGTAAAAACGCAACTTTTAGCCCCAGAGGTGCAGCGGGCAGGAGGGTTCTTTGCAGGAATGGAAAAAGTCTGGGCTCCACTGCCGTCGATGGTGTGAAAAAGGGAGACTTTAGTATGTTTCGGACTAAGTCGACTCTTCATCGGCAACAATCGATGCTTCCATTAAGGAAGGAGAGCGGTTTCGATCTACAGAATGCTGATGCCGCCGACGCCGCCGACGCCGCCGCCGCTGCCGGCGG
>NW_018212076.1:0-940 GCF_001263595.1 Phalaenopsis equestris | reverse complement strand
GTTTAGGTGTTGGATATGCAAATACATAGGAATTATGTGGTATGTATGTAAGTGCCCCTTATTGTTGATTTATAGTTGTTATCCATGTGTTGCTGCATATAACCGGGCATGTATTTTGGTTTCCTATGGCTTGTATATTTGGTTAATCTGCATTTTCACTGTTGTACTAAATTTTTTTTATTAGTTGGATATATGCATCCATAGATCACTGATTCTTTTATTCACCTTTCTTTTTATGCTTTAACTTCATCTTTTTCAATAACATCTAGACTTTTATATTTATAAATAAAGTGAAAGTGCAACATTCATTACACTAGCCTATTTTTACTACTCCATGTCATGCTCCATCCATCTATTATTCACGTGATTTAACCATTCACACTTCGTTGCGTCTCTAAAGTTTCCACCTTTTAGGTCTCCATTTATGGATTAGGAAGCCTGTATAAAGCGGTTCCAATCAAAGTGGTAAAATGAGTAAGTGTTGCTTGATGTTTGGAGAAAAGTGCCAAAATGGTTCCCCGGTTCTTTTTAAAATTTTAATTTTAGTCCCTAGACTCCTTAATATGGGCTGAAGTAGTCCTTAATAAGGACTATTTTTTCAACCATTAAAAGAGTCAGAGGGACTAATTTATCACTTTTATAAACTTTGAGTCAAATGTTCACATGTAAATAATCAGGGACTATTTTGACACTTTACTCATGATGTTTAGTTGTAGAAAGTGTGAATTCTTCATCCCATCAACCTTACCAACAACTAGCCCCTTTTAATATAGTTAATACATCATTTTTCCTGACCTTCATCTGCCTATTTTTCCTTATTTGTCTGTTCTTGTTGTTTTTCGAGTTTCAAAGCAAAATGCCTTTTTGGTTCTGTTGATCTGCTTAGCGAAAATCTTTTGACCATGTTTTCAGTTGACTTAACTCATTGATGAGATTAGAT
>NW_018212075.1:0-940 GCF_001263595.1 Phalaenopsis equestris | reverse complement strand
AGAATTCTCAAATATGAGAGAAAAATGTGAGAGGAATAAATTATTATTTTTTATTTTAATATGATTAGTTTGATGAGGAGAAAAATTATGAGGTCTAATTACTTCAGTTGAACTAAGTTCATTATTATGAAATATAAAAGAATATAAATATCAAGATATCGCTCTCCTAGATATCTAAGAAGAAAATTAAATAAATAAATAAAACTAAAAAAATTAAATAGCACCTACAACAAATTAATTAATTACAAAAAAAAAAAAAAATCCCCCATAATCTGCAAGAGATCAGGAGTTTGCTCCCAACCATCTAACATTATGCTTCTAACAAATCATTATGGCAAAGAAAATAGCGTGGCAGCCGTATTCAACATCCCCAAATTTCTAATTATTCCTTAATCAATTTTAAACATCTCAATTAAAATACTAATCTAAACACCCTAATCAAATTTTTATATTTCTTAAGAAAATAATTCACTATGGAGAAGAGCTTCATGCACCCATGCCAATCTTTTTCTGGAAATTTACATACATACCATTTAAACTTTGTTTTTGATGCGTGCTAGAAAGTTTGCGGCGTTAGAGTAACATACTATTATCTTAGCGTTGTATGGCAGTTCAACACACACACAGATGAAGAAGAAAACAAACAGTAGAAAATCCGTTAGGGAAAAACCACGGGGTCTGACCTAATTGCACAAATCCACTATTGAATGATGATTACAGAAATCCATTGTCCCACAGAAGGGAAATAACAACTATATTTTTCAAATTATAATGTCGACTGACGGTGTCTGGTTGGTGGTAATTGATGATGATAGGCGGAGGTCGACGACGGTCGACGGTTGTCGATGACGGTTAGCGGTGGTAGTCTGAGGTCGGCGGCGGTCGACGACGGAGGTCGGCAATGGTCGACGGCGGTCGACAGCGGTCGACGACGGAGGTC
>NW_018212074.1:0-940 GCF_001263595.1 Phalaenopsis equestris | reverse complement strand
ACTCCATTAAGAGTCAAATGGAGCACCTGATCAAACTACTAGGATCTAATCGGTCCTCTTCCGACCCGTCGACCTCCCATGTTTGCCAAGGTAGCATTCTGATGGCACTCATTGTTTTTATTTCTAGTCCGCGGATTATTGATTTAGAAGTCACGGAATATATGACCGGATGTTCTCAAACTTTCTCGACATATCCTCCGTGCTTTGGGAGAGATGTTGTTAATATTGCTAACGGCTCCCATTGCTTCATTAAGGGTAAGGGGTCTGTTGTTCTAACATCAGACCTGGCTTTAGAATCTGTGTTACATGTGTCTTCATTAAAGTGTAACCTCTTGCCAGTCAATAAGTTGACATATAGCCTTGATTGTGTTGTTAAATTTTCTTCTGATGTTTGCATCTTTCAGGATCATCGTTCGAGGAGAGGATAATTGGAATTGCTAAACGGGTAGTCAGAAAAAGCAGTATTAACGGGGTCACTTTATCCAATAGTTGTATTCTTTCCCAGTCCACTAAATGTCCTATTATACTTTTACACTGTCGATTGGGTCACCCCTGTTTTCAATATTTAAAACAGTTGTATCATTTGTTGTTTGCTAATAAAAATCTATCTGGTTTCAAATGTGAGATTTGTCATTTAGCTAAACAATATCGAGTTTTACATCCACCACACATTAACTCACCTCGATCGTCGACGAACACCAAAACAACCTCTGATCACAAAATAGATTGTGCGAGCAAATCTGAATTATCAAAATTGCTTAAGGATGAGCCTTCTACAATTGAAAGGAGCAAACACGCTAAAATCGACAGGCATCCGAAGCGACGTGCATAATTTGAGCATGAATTGCATCGATCATCACTGAAGTTGTCGAAATGATCTGTGATTGCAAAACAGACTGAGCGAACACGTCTGAAACATTGAATTTGTTTAGGGAGAACA
>NW_018212073.1:0-940 GCF_001263595.1 Phalaenopsis equestris | reverse complement strand
TGTAGAGTCACCTTCAAGCATTTAAACATTCACTTGATTATAGCTGATGAACTGTTGCCCAACCAATATGATTTATGAATATAATAACTAACATTAACTTTAACTACCACATAAATATCTTTCAAAAGCAATTAAAAACCCGACTCATCTTATTAAAGAATGTATAAAAAAGCAAATTTTAAAGAAAATCTTTAATATTCAGCAATATTTGCTCACCAGAACATAAAATTAGATCAAATTACCAACAGAAACTTAATACTCATTTGATTTATTAGAAAAACTAAATCACAAAAATGGGTACAGTTCTTATGAGCAGGATAAATAGAGAAGAAAGGCATACCTTTGCATCCAGGTAACTTGAATGATCAACTGTGATCCCTTCTTTCTGAAACAAATATGCAATTTATGACTATCAAGTTTAAATCAAGAAGCTACTCAGAGTAACTCTAATGCGAAGGAAGTGTGGGGAACAAAGGGAACTTCTCTCCATCGGAGGAAATTGCAAGCATATTTCCAGAACAATTGCAAATTAAGCACCACGGCAGTTAATTAGGATGGAAGAACAAGAAGAAGATAATATTCAAGATTATATTTCCGAACGAACAACAAGTTGTTTTGTATGGGTGAGTCGTCATATAATTAAAAAGCAATTAAAAATAGTTAGGATGAATAATAGACACATGAAAAGAGAAAAAGCTTAAAGAGTTATGGCTGAAAGGAAAATGAGAAAAACTTACCAAAGGTAGAAGGAAAGTGTTTAACAACCAAAGTATTTTTTATTTTAATAAACTACCCTTTAGCGTTATTGATCCAAAAATAAGCAATATTGATTACAAATACTGAAGCTAGATGTTTAACTTCAACAATATCACTAAGTTTGATGTTCATCTCTTGAAATATTTATCATAACACACTTTTTCAATCAAAAGTTTTCTACCAT
>NW_018212072.1:0-940 GCF_001263595.1 Phalaenopsis equestris | reverse complement strand
TTAATAGTGTCAACATTTCAGACGCAAAAATGTTTTCTGTGAAGATAAATTTGACGCTACGAGTTAGTGTCCATTTTTTCCACCACAAAATTTTGCAGCAAACACATTCATATCACGTTGCTAACTTTTCGTGAACAAATCATATATGTATGAAGCTAATTCACCTATTTTCTGTGATGAAATGAGCTAGTGTTGGCCAAGAATAGTCGACGATAGCCGACGAGCGGTGGTCGATACTGTTTGTTGGCGACGAGCAAAAAGCATTTGTCGAATCTTTGGTGTAAAACACGGGACTTCAACTCCTCTCAATTCTCCTCCAAGCTCAGGTTTTCATCCACTTTCTTGAAGGAGACGAGACTCTACTTATATAGTCTAGGAGAGACCTCCCGACAAATAAGAATAATATCATGACCACGTCATCAGACGACCAGAGATATCTCCTTGATCGGATGATGTTCTGCGGACATTTGAGTGCTTTAATGGTGTTAGAATTTGGCGATCTTGAGCTCGTTGGATTTGTTATATTGAGATGCTTTATTTGATTATAAACTTGCTAGATTTTGAATCTATTTGACTTTTCAATTGAGCGCTACAAACTTTCAAAATAGTTTATTGACTCGATCTTCACCTGATTTGACTTGAATTTGGTCAATGTTGGTGCCCATGCGTTCGTCTCTTCAAGCCGATGCTGAAACTATAAATCTAGAAAATTTTTAATGTGTATTTAAACATTTTTTGTTTTAAAAACTATCTTGAGACTCGTGCTGCCCCTCCCTATGGAAAATTTGTTGATGGCGTATAATTTCCATAGTCCTATTTGGGATTCAGAAGGGTTTGATATCGCTAAGTTTTGGAAATGAAAAAGCAACCAGGAATGGGATATTATCACAAAATAGTTTTGTTTAGGCATTTCGCATTGGATGGCAGCTTCTCACTTGCT
>NW_018212071.1:0-940 GCF_001263595.1 Phalaenopsis equestris | reverse complement strand
ACCCCCAATAGGTGTGGTGTGTCAGACAAGCACACTCCACATATTATCGTTGACCAAAGTTATCAATGAAACCAACACAACCGTCTAAGTCCTCACACTCAAAACAATGCAGAAAAATGAGTGAAACTTCAAATTTGAGCAAACTGTGCTCAACTTGAAGAATCCAAAGAGATTTTTGCTAGGGATTAGCGGGCTTACTTTAAATTGAAGTTGTAAATTTTGCAGTGATCTTTGTTCTCTCTGCCTTTACAAATGGGTGTTTTATGAATTTAGATGGACAACCATCTGGATTCTTGGTCGATAATTTGATAGTCGTGGTGTACTCAGTTTACTTTGTGTTAATTTTGATGTTAATTTTAAGTTTTTTGGAAATTTCAAATTCATGTGAGTGAGAGAATCAGGTTGAGATGGAAAGCACAGTGACTCACATCCAACTCAAAGACCAAACAATGAAAAGGTAGCGGAGATGGCGATTGCACCATGTTGGGAAACAAGGTCTGGAGAATTTGTATTTTAACCCAATATAGTGAAGGAGTGTCACATTAGGAAGGTACGGTCCGAAGACTTGTTGCTCAACCTAAGAGGTGGAAAATTACACATTAGGAAGGGATGGTACAAAGACTTGTTGCCCGACCTAAGAGGTGGAGATTTGCACATTAGGAAGGGATGGTTCAAAGACTTGTTGCCTAACCTAAGAGGTGAATAATTGCACTCCATTCGGAAGGAAGGTCTGAAGGCTTGGTATCCAACCCAGACGGAAGTGAAAGGTGATGAAATGTTGCGAAGTGGTAGAGTTGTGGGAAATTGTGGATGTGTGAAGCATATGCTGATCAGGAAGAGGAGCAAATTTATAATGAGGTTTGTGTAGGCATGAATTTTGTGCGTGCTGGTGATGAGTGATACACCAAAAAATATATGTATTTTTAGACCCATATTTTAT
>NW_018212070.1:0-940 GCF_001263595.1 Phalaenopsis equestris | reverse complement strand
GCTCATTTTCTTTCAGTAATAATATTCGCCTTTTCTAATATAGTTTGGGTTAACTCTGGTATTAATAGTTGTTTGTATGTGCATGCTAAGAGGATTTCATTCTCTGATAGTACAAGCAAGAGACGACAGTGTACCCACGTGCGTAGATATTTTCTTACCACCTGAATATCAGCTAAGGGCGAGTAGATACTTTTTCACCTTAGATAATTGACCGCTGTGCCGATGAGATAATATTGTTTAAAAGTGTGTTAGGTTATGTTTGACATTGCTCCTAAGACAAATGTTAATGTGAAGAGTATAAAATAAAAAATAAATTTAAAAGCTAAATTTTGAAAAGTAAATTTAAAGTTAATACATATAAAAATTTAAGTTATTTTCCATGAGGTAAATCTCATAGATATATACATTAAATTATTATAATACTTTTATAGAAATATGAAAAATCAACATATATATTATTTTTCTCATTGGATTGTTGTTGTTTAGAAGTATGATTGCTTTTGAGTTATCTTTAGATAATTAATTTTATTGTTTTAATGATTTTTTCATGTTTTAAGCTTTTGAATAAGAGGACATGAGGTGAGAGCAACAATCGAAAAGGTAAAAATTTTACTTGTTATTTAAATTATTTTCTTTAGTTGTTTTTTCATGAATATTTGAATATTAAATTGTTATTAATAGAAATAAACTAATAGAAAATTTAATTCCACTTTCTAACTGCCCGTTTTCGCCTTAGTTAATTCCAAGCTCCAGTTCGAGTTATGACATTCTATATTTATTTATGCTTCAGTGAAACTTAGTAATATGATTATAAACTTAATATTTAGATGGTTGATGGTGGGAAATAATACAAACAACTAGAATATACCGAACCCGAAGCAGTGTGCCGTTAATTATGCACTTTTGTTAGGCTTGTTTTTTGATGCTTGGCCCTCTTTCC
>NW_018212069.1:0-940 GCF_001263595.1 Phalaenopsis equestris | reverse complement strand
TTGTTTTCAATTTTTCTCTCCTAATTTACCTCTCTTATTAATTGTACATATTCTTTTCTTATATCTGAATAAATTTAGATTAGAAATATGTATTAAAATTACCTAAAATAGATTGTACAGATTATTATTCATTGGAATGAAATCTAAGGAAAAAGTCAGGGAGCCAATTTCCTCAAAACTCGTTAATAGAGGAACCGGAAGTACTGACTGCATGGTATCCTCCATCCTTTGTTTTATAGAGGACCATAAAATTGGCCACAAGCACAATGGTCAAGCTTGATGGCATTGTTTTATAATTAAGCATTACGAATCAGAACTTTACACAGCAAAAGAAGGGAGTTGATTCTCTTACTTACGTCTCTCCACCCCTAAAATAAATTCCATCAAATCAGTAGCTCAACTAAAAATAAAATTGTAACAAGCAGAGAAGAACTTGATTTCATGCATTTTTCAAATCATCCTGAACTAATCCTTGCCCTTTTGCTGTCATTAAGGAAGATTAACAAACTTGAAGTGAACTAACATTTAAAACTTCACAATAGCATAAAAACATCTCTCACGTATGCTTCCACAAATTATATGTTCCACTATTCTTTTCATTATAAACATTTCGTTGGTATTAAACTGTCGGTCTTTATGCACATTGATTCTTTGTTTACCTAATATTAATTATTTATTGTGCAGGAACTTTACTTGTAATGAGAACTATGGTCCATTCTTTCTTTTCTCACTGAGACTTGCCTTCTCAATGCAAATTATTGGTTTTTCAGTCAGGCTTTTATCCTCAGTATTGTGGATCCAGATGTATAGATTGGGGCCAGTAATTTGGAGCCGTGTACCCGATCATGAACCATTTTATAGGAGGAGTTTGTCAAGTCCATCAACTGAGGATATGACTAGACAAAGATCTATGTCTGGCAATATCTTCGTCAGTAATCTT
>NW_018212068.1:0-940 GCF_001263595.1 Phalaenopsis equestris | reverse complement strand
GGTTGCAAGGAAGAATAAGGGGAAGGTGTATGCTTAGGTGTGACGGGCATATAGTTGATATTGAGCACTCCCGAGCTCCTCAGTGTGGTTTGAGGGCATCATCATTGAAGCATGAGGAACTTGTACAGTGTGTCATTGCTATGACTAAGGAGCTCCTTCAACTACATGAGGGCCAACATAGAGTCGATGCCACTATAGCACGACTAGCAAAACAATTTGTTGATTGGTGGATGAGGAGGGAGAGGGGGAGGTTGATGCCGCCTCAATAGAAGTTAATGTATTTTTTTTCTTGTTTAGTATTTGAACATATTATTCTTTTTATATATATTCTATGTTTAGACATGCACTTTTCCAGGTTTAGTTTAATATTTGTGAATTTGTTTTCAATTTCAATACATGTTTATGCAAAAATTTTGTGTTGTGTTGGTAATGAATAAATATTTGTGATATTTGTTGTGTGAGGTTGTAAAAATCGGATTGTTCTTTTATATAAATATTTTTTAATCTTCTATAGGTTTCGGTCGGTGGTGCATCAAAAATTCTTGATGGTAATACCTTCGAAACATTCCAACACTAATTAAACTCTCTAATAAAAATGGTGGAAGCAAATAACAGCGCAAGTTTCGTGCGTGAATGATGGACACAAATTCCATAGTTAAATTTTATGTCACCACGAGTCGCCTCAAAATTGGCTAACACAGGCAATATCATATTCTAATCTTGATGCAGCTTGTTTGCATCGGACACGATCGATGCTATTTGCATTTGTGATGTCTGTTTTTCTGTGGACCATAAATCTAGCCCAACTCCGGCGCTAATACTGTTTTACATCGGATTATTGCATATTAGCATCAGAATTGATCGTCGCTGATTTGTCAAAATCATGTTGTCTGCGAGTGCATCATGCTATGAGCATCTATGGTCACAAAACCTATTTTTT
>NW_018212067.1:0-940 GCF_001263595.1 Phalaenopsis equestris | reverse complement strand
TCATCTGTCAGAATATTAGCTTAGGACCTTTTGGTGCAACTCACTACTCAAGTGCCTGAGCTAAGTCAGAATAGAAGAAATCATATACAAGAATTTACGGACACTGTTCTATCTGTTCATCCACAAATGCCGCAATTGCTTATGATTCAATAACCAACTATGGTTGATTGTAGATTTGGAGGCGGTTAATTATTCATCCTTCTCCCTTAGGAGTTCTATCTTCCCTCAAGATTTCTAACCACCAAAATCCACATGCCATCCTTCCTTCCAACTTTCTCCTCAATGGGTTGTAATCGTGGGGAACTAAACCCTTGACAAGCTTTTATGACAAACGGCGCACTAACAGTTAGTGCAACTATCTATTCTAAATGGATTATACTGATGGGGAAGACAACAATTAATATTGTCACTAATGGTTTTCCTGCTCATCCTTGTGTGTGCTAATAAGCATCCATTTTCAATATTTAATCATATTCAATTTCAGATTTTTCCTAAGGTTGTGAACGTTATGAGGACATTAGGGTTGATTCTCTTATGATGCTAACAATAAAGAACGTTGGGTGGAAGAAAAGTACTTTACTTTGGAACAAGGACCTTATAAGTTCCAAAGTACTTTCCAACATTCTCATCAAACTATTTTATGAAAAAAAATCACTCCAGAAAATGAATTAATTCGATAGATATAATAAAAGCTAACGTTGTAATAAATACATGATTGACTTCATTTACCTCTGGTGTAAGGAACTTTGTTGGACTTAGGGTTTCACTGAGTTATTTAAGCAAAGAGAACATGAAGATGTTGTTCTAATTAAACAAAGTCCAAATAGTTTTCTTTTAAGAATTTTATAGATCTAGTAACATAGAACTGTACGGGTCATCACTGAAGTTAAGAATTTGAAGGGCTCAAGTAAATAAGTAGCTTCATTTGATGTAAGATACT
>NW_018212066.1:0-939 GCF_001263595.1 Phalaenopsis equestris | reverse complement strand
AAGGATTCATGTAGCCGACCCCATTTAGTTGGATAATAGCTTGTTGTTGTTGTCGCCCTTTAACAGGTCAATAAAAACCCAACTTAAGGAAATCAATTTATTCTTAATGTTGATGCCTTTTTATATTGAAGTTATTTGGCATGGATAATTGTTGCCCGAAATTAATGCGAGGCAATCGGTCAATCACACAACTATACAATTTAATCAAGTAATAATACAAAAAAAAAGTTCGCGTATCATTTCCATGAGGCAAGTTGTCAGGAATATTTATCACAGGGAAAGTTCTAGTTAATCAAACCTCTGAATCTAGTTTGACTTGTCAGACGTGCAAAAGGTAAATGTTCTAAAATCCTAAAAGATAGAAAACTAAACTAAATTTTGTTGAAGGTTTTCAGATATGAATGATGACACCAGCCTAGTAATTTCACGATGTTTATCTTATAAAATCTCATATTATTGTTGACAAGGGAAATCCTCTTTAGCCTATGTCTAAGTTATAAGAAGCGTTGAAAATCATATTACAGTTAAGGGGTTTAACTTGGAGTGTTTTTCATGAATCCTTTAGTTCCCTATTTAGGTTGCAATTTCCTAATGATAGTGTTAACATACTTGTTCTTTTAAGCGACGGTTAGAAGTCATAGATCAGAAGGAATTTTAACGTTTTATTGAGTCAGATTAGAAGTAAATTAATGCCGAAGAGTTAACACATCAACATATGAAATAATCCAAGCACAACGAAGGTGAACGAATTTCATAGGATAAAATAGCGAGAAAATCACATCTTACATGATAGAAGTACGAAAATAAGATTAACTATAGTGCATGAGAAAAGAAAGTATTAAAACTGTTATTGTGGGCATAAAAAGGAAAACAATACAAGATGTACATCAAACCCAAATCTGAGCCAATCGGTCCTTAAAATGCACCGTGTTCCTCTTT
>NW_018212065.1:0-939 GCF_001263595.1 Phalaenopsis equestris | reverse complement strand
GATATGATCATTGGTCTTGCCATTCTTTCAAGATGCCAGTAGAAAAAAACAGGAACTGTGAGGGGAGATATGAAAACTGTTAAAGATGTTATCTAACCATATCCAAACTTTAGCAACACTCGAACTTGATACAAAATTATGGTTCATATTTTTAATATGATGATGGCTGAGGGATTTAGATGGAAATTGAAATCTTTTCCTCTCTAATGATTAAGCAACCAAAATGAATTTTTTAAGGATTCTCCAACAAGTTATTGAAAAAAGATGTTGGAATGGTTTGATGCCGAATATCTTGGAAGACAAAACTTTATAATTTTTAATGTAAATACTATTTCGAAATTATTTAAAGTGGAAATCACTATATGGATATAATTTAAACATGATCTTCTCCTCCGTATTATTTTTTGAAGGGATTATTTTAATATGATTATATTAGTGTGTTGTCATTTTTTTCAACCATCATTTTCAATGAAATTATGTACCTTAGAACAGTAGAATGAGTATTTAGCAACAAGTCAATAATGGGGGCCAGCCCATCAAACTATCTTCCCAAAAGTAGGAAGAATGTTGAGTAATATCCCATTGGACGGGTGTCTTAGCTTCTTATTTAACTACAAAAATCTTGTACCAAAAAGGAGAGTTACCATCTTTTTAACTGCAGGTAGGAGGGTGATTACCTTGACCATATTTGGCTTTCATGACTTTAGCCCAAAGAATAATACTCTCACAGGACCACCAGAGTTTTAAAGAAAATGAAATGGTGAGCTAGAGAAAGTTTTACGATTTAGACCACCTTCATTCTATGGATTGTAGCAGGAGTCCCAGGATGACCAATGGATTTTTTTAGATGTAAAGTTAGACCCCGAAAAATTATTTTTAAGAATTCTTTTGATTTTATGGACAACATTCAACATCAGATTGAAAGTTTGAAAAAGATAA
>NW_018212064.1:0-939 GCF_001263595.1 Phalaenopsis equestris | reverse complement strand
ATTTGAGGATATGATAACTAGTAATGTAGATGACTTCCTTAAGTAAGAATATTTTAAGTATCTTAGAAGCACCTTCCTCTCAAGTTCAGGGGTTCCTCAACATAAGTAATAAGAGATTTAGTAATTTTTTTTGTATTTAGAATCTCAAACCTCTAATGAAAAAATTTTAAATCTTCAAAAATCAATAGAATTGATTCATCCTAAAAGTTCATATCTTCTTCTTCATCCATATCTTGTAAATGCTTTAGAACTTTTTCTTGGTTAATATAACAAACAACGAAATCACAGACTAGAGCATAGTAGATCTTGCTTGAGGGTCTAATCATAGTCTCGAGACATGATAAATAATTAAAGTAAACGATTACAAATTTTTGACGAGCTTACGAAGTGAAGTAAAGTAGAATTATAATTCTAGTTTTTATGTTTGAGGAATAACACCCACATATAACAAGATCGGCTATTACGACATACTAAATAAAGTTGTTCAGTTGCAATATCTAGGTTATGTTAAACACGTTGTCTACAGTTTCAACAATGAGTGGTTCGATCTTATTCGTAATCGAGAAACATGGACACTCTATTTGTATGATATTACTGAAGTTAAAGTGAACATAAGATATGCAACGTATGACCCATTTATTCTAACACGTCAGGCTAGTCAGGTTTATTATTTTCGATATCTTGGTCGAGTAGAAGATAAACTTGATTGGGCTTTTGTATTGAATAATACACCATGAATAACTATTGAGATGCAAAATGTTATAGAAATTTTTCAACAAGAGCCAATTATGTCTGATTTTTATATTCAATTTAGCTCAATTGATAAGGAGTTACCCCTAGAGGATACCACGGGCCTTCATGAAGAAGTCCCTCTAGAGAAAGATGAAAATGATGAATAGATTGATGAAGAAATTTTTAGTAATTTATCATTTAGCTCAT
>NW_018212063.1:0-939 GCF_001263595.1 Phalaenopsis equestris | reverse complement strand
GGGCCACAACATTAAACTCGCGGTTTACAACTTATTATGATCATATGTATTTAACAGATTTTCAAAAGGATTAGTCCTTATTTTCAAAATGGACCGGACCAATGCGCCAAAAGCCCCTTCCTCTGCGCGGTCTGCAGACCCGATATATAACTCGGGTTTAACGTAAATCCGATTCGCAGCTAAACACCGCCTAGGGTTTCTCTTGCGCCGCTCTCCACCGTAAGCCATGGCTGTTGCTCCTCCTACGATTCCATTACCGGCAACGTCTTCTGGGTTGGCTCCGCCTGCAGATGTTAAACTTTTTAATCGTTGGTCTTTCGAAGAAGTCGAGGTTGGTTTTACTCATTGCTCTCCCGTTTCTATCATGATTTTGGCATTAAGGGTCTATTTGATGTTAATTAGTTCTGTTTCGAAGGATCTGATGTTGTTGGTTCCATTTCTTTTTTTTTTAGTTGATTGTGAAATCTATGTAGCCAGGTTGTCTATCCTGTGCTGAATAGTAATATTTTTTGCCTCTGTGTTTTTCGACTGATGATTCTATGATTTAATTTGATGAGAATTTTGCTTAGATATCTGTATATTTTTGGCTGTAGCTTCACTCGTCTACCTTACTGCTTATAATAAAAATTTACCGTGTGTAGTTATATTTTTTATTTTTATTTTTATTTTCTGGTAATACTTCCAATATCATTAGTTTTAATGTATAAGCTAGTTTGATCAGAAAGAAACTTTAACCATTGTGGGACAGTTCGGCAACTTCCGGCATTTAAGTTAATTTGTTTTTACTAAATACTGTAAATCTGGATTTTGTAAATCTTGAAATGATTAAATCTCAGAAGCTGATAAGCACTAGATTTCACAAATCCAGTTAAATTCTGTAAAACTCTTTGACATTTCCTGCGAGGATTTAAGGGGCTGTTTGGCTGCAAGTAGGATTTA
>NW_018212062.1:0-939 GCF_001263595.1 Phalaenopsis equestris | reverse complement strand
CCTATTATCTATCTAATCACCAAACGGGCCCACCGTGCCCCGCAGGTTATATCTGCAGATGACGCCTCGCCTTCACCTCCAGCCTCACAATTTATTATTTTAGCAGAAATAATTTTTACTAAATACCCTGCCGCCATTATTAATCTTAAGGACCAAGTTTCCTTGCCCCTTCAGGCGCGGGACATAACAGTCGCCGTCTTTTTCATTTCACGTTCTTTCTCATAGGGTTTCCCAACACTTTCGCCTTCTAGCAAATCATTCATCGCAGATCGTCTCTCTATCGAGGGATCTATCTTCTGGAGCTCTCCTCTGTAAGTACTTATTGATGCTTGTTTTTTTGTTGGCGGGTGTTATTTTGATGGAATTAAGTATTGCAGTGTTTTGAGCTGATGTTCGCCTGTTTTGCTTATTGGTGGGCGGTATGTCGATGCATTTGTTGTAAGCGATTTGATTTGATGCAGATTGACTGGCGCCTGTTCTGAAAGCTTGGTAATTGCAGTGAAATGAGTTCCGCATCGATCTTTCGAAGTCTTCGGGAGCTTTTCCCTCAGGTGAGGCATTGGGTTTTATCCTTTCATTTAAAATATTGCTTTATCATGTCCGGTAACTGTTGTTGTTCAAGCATTTTTCTTTCTTCACTGGTTGTGATTCTGTGTTTGACGTATAATCTTTGTGCTTTTTTATTGGATTACGCTTTAAATTGGTTGCATGATTGTACCTCTCGCCGAGCGACTTCTTTATTTGTTTACTTAATGGAGCCATGGTTTACCTAGGGGGGAAAAGGAACAATAGACTTACTCTTTGATGGACATATTTTGGAGTTCAAGAGAGTTTTAGTTGGCAACGCCAGTTCTGGGTTTAAGAATATTTTCTACAGAAAACATTAAAAGTGTCAAGTACAAATCTGTAAAATTTGATAAAAATGCTTCTGGATTTTTT
>NW_018212061.1:0-939 GCF_001263595.1 Phalaenopsis equestris | reverse complement strand
TACGCACCTCATTCAAGCAGCATGTGAAGAGGTTGTTGTGGCTTCGTGAAATGCAGTGTATTTCAAATTCACCCAATTCTGGTGAATTCAAAATACATAAAACATGACATGTTAGGGTTGTTTCAGAATCTAAACAAAGAGCTATGAATTTACTTTACTCCCAATCAAACACTTGAAAATTTAGAATCAATCCATTTCAGATGAAGTAAACTCAAAATTCTCTCAACAAAACAACCCCGTAATAGAACTAAGGCACAAAAAACAGGGAAAAATCTTAGATATCATGAAAATCAGGGCCATTTGGTTTAAAAATAGATTACTTCAATATGGGCATCTAATTCTGGCACAAGAGTGCATGGTAGAACTTAATACTCTTGGCCATCATCAAATTTAATCAAAATCTTCGAGGTTTTCTAGATAGAGATAATGTAGAAATGGCTAAATTAAATGCTGAAACCTGGATAAGCTCATAAGGCAAACCAAAAAGCTTAAAGAGACACATTAGCAGAATCTAACCACACTGCAATAAATAACTGGAGCTTTTCATTCATATTAAGTCCTCACATGTGACAAACATTAGCAAAACGTAACCAAAGATTCTAAATGAACATAAATCCAGAAAATTTTTTTAAGAAAATCAACACAATTTCAGAAGCACCACATTAGCTAAACCGTAAAGACGAAAATATCAACACGCACCAACACCTAGCAAGCAACGAGGAAATCTTACACAAAAGCTAAGATGGGCACGACGAGCTAACACGGCTGCGAGATAAGAAATATCATATCACACTTTTAAGTGCCTTGAGAAACCCAGACGGCAAAAAAATAATGAGACAAACACAACAAATATCAGCATGAAAAAATTTCGGGTCAAAAAAAGGCGAGACCAGAAAGAAAATCAAATCTCTAACCAACAAATTAGGGCAAGACAGCAAC
>NW_018212060.1:0-939 GCF_001263595.1 Phalaenopsis equestris | reverse complement strand
AGTTACATGATATTTTCTCTTTCTTATACTAGGAGTTTTATACTCGAACAAAAGTGGAGATGACATAACTATCTTATGAACTATTTCCTCCACTTGTGCAGCAAAGAGTGAATGAAACCTACTCCCACTTAGGAAAGGAAAAAATTCGGGTGAATCATGTTCACATCTATTTCCTTGTCAACTAAATTCATTTCTTTTGTAACCCATGCAATCTTTTGTGAAGCCTTCTGTTTTGATTTCATCATTGAGTTTTAGTCAGTGTAAGAGTCACTTCATCAGACGAACCGATCTTGAAGACATCGAGGATTTGAGCAGTTCATTGATTACTTCAGGAGTCTTACTGATTTCTATCTTTTCATAATATTGAATAGCCCAAGGAATAACAACAACTGTAGCCGTCATAGCTTGGGTAGTCTCAATGGCTCGCTTTTTCAATGAAAAAATCTTCCTCATAATTGATGTTAAATTTCATCAAGGGTTCCTTATCATTGGTGATTCAAGGGCCTATTATGGAAAAGTTCATACCATCAATGTCAATTCCCAACATGATCAGGGACCCAACTTCTAGATGACCTGGATTAAGGGTCAGATTACTTCCATTTACAAGGGAGAATATGAGTTTAGTAGATATCTTTCCTGTAACGAGATACAGAGAATATGTCAACAGGAAACCGTTTGTAGAATCTTTGAATTTTTAATGAAATTGAGACTAGATTTAATTTGACAAAACTTTCATCAAAGAAAACTGATGATAAAGCATATCCTTAAAGCTTTACTAATTAAATAAGGTTCAAATGTGTAGTTAAAAAAACTTGAAGTTTTAGGATGAGAGGTGGGAATCATAACACAAGTAAACTTTGTGGACCAATTACATAATGTGATAAATGGAAAGCCTGATGGAAAGATGGGTAGCTTGAATTCTTAAGGAGTACATACACT
>NW_018212059.1:0-939 GCF_001263595.1 Phalaenopsis equestris | reverse complement strand
ATTGCCAAGCTTATTGTGCACACACAATTCATTCATCTTAAGCATTGCATATTTAAGATGCACAGAATTTAAAGGAACCCATATGATTAATAATACAGACGCTTATTTATATTAATCTAATTGCTTTATAAATTGCTTCCATTGTAGACAAATATATACCTTCTATATTATATTATAATATATGACATCATATTAGTTGAATTTTTTTAAGATAACTTTAAAGGTCAAAAAGTACACCTATTACCCTCCTCCCTTGGTTAATCTTAAATTATAAAGAACCTTGTAAAATATTAAGAATACATGTAGAAACTTTGCACAAAATCACACCGCAACTATACAAAGTGCTTAGGAACATATATGTAATAGTAGAATATGTAGGAATGGATAAGACACTTTAAAAGTACATGCTGGAACACTTGTAGATAACACGCTCCTTGATTCAAACATAATGTATTGTATATTGTTGGTATTATGGATATCATAAAAAGCAATTCAGCCCACACAAGTAGGAATCATAACATCGTTCACATTCGCATGATGTTTTCGATTAAAATATTTTATGCATTTGTAGATAGATAAATAGAACAATTCATAATGGTTTAATTAGTGAAGTTTGATAAAAAAATAAAGAAGCTCTGAATTAACGATTGAATAATGAAATAGTATAAGAAATAATTTAAATTATAATGATGACTAAATTCTAATATAGAAGAATGATGCCCCATCTCGAGAAGGATATATTCCCAAACTACTTTGATGTGAGGATTGAGTCATCTTTTTCTCTTCCTATCCCTCCCTCTTTTCCTCCTTTAATTCTCTCATTGCTACCTAAAAATAAAGAAATGGAGGGGAAATGACATGACAAGAGGGTGCGACACTTTAAACTATTGTGAAGCTTTATGAGATGTAAAGTTATGTAAATAACTATTGTTTGAAATG
>NW_018212058.1:0-939 GCF_001263595.1 Phalaenopsis equestris | reverse complement strand
ACTTTTAACAAAACAGCTCCAAATTGGAGACCCTCAGGACGGGCTTTACAACGAGGGGCTCCGCCTTCTTCAAAACAATCCCAAACTTCTCCGATACATCAATCCCTAATGCTCCATGAGGCAACTCCCAATCAAAATAATGGAGAAGCGAAGCCAGAGCGTACGAAACCATCCTCTCCGCCATTAAAATCCCCGCACAAATTCTTCTCCCGGATCCAAAGGGCAAGTAGCAGAACTCCCCTTCAGCTGCGTCGCCCCCGCAATTCCACCTCTCAGGCTTAAATTCCAACGGATCCTTCCACAGCGTTTCGTCTCTGTGAATCGCCCACACATTGATGAACACTCGGCTTCCCTTCGGCACGGCGAAGCCCCCGACGGCGGACGGCGAGCTTGGGCAGTGCGGAACTAAGAGGGGCAGGGCGGGGTGAAGCCTGAGAACTTCTTTGATGATCGTGTTGAGGTAGTGGAGATGGGGTAAGTGCGATTCTTCTACTTCGTTGTCTCTGCCTACTACTCTCTCCAGCTCTTTCTGTGCTTCTTTGATCGTTTCTGGTTTGTTTAGCATTTCAGCCATGGCGAATTCTATGGTGTTTGAACTTGTTTCAGTCCCCCCTACCACCATATCCTGCATTTAGAAGAATTAAGTACACACACACACCACTCAATTTCCATGCATTTACACATCTAACATATAAACTTCAATCTTCACATGTATGACAACTTGAGATTTATTTGAAATTGTTGCAGTTTTTTTATAGAGCTGCGGTAAAATTTAAAAAAAATATATTTTTTCTCTAAAAAATTAGACAAAAACTTTCTTATAACCATCACAATTTAATATATCAAGTTGAAAAAATAAATTCACATATGTTTAGTGTTACTTGTGCATTTTTGCAAACACAGCTTTACTTGTGCATGAAAATGTATATTTAGCTTTTT
>NW_018212057.1:0-939 GCF_001263595.1 Phalaenopsis equestris | reverse complement strand
ATGCCAAGTGGGACACTAAAGCATTAGATCTATGTTGAAACTGGGTTAATTGCTTTTAATATTATTTTTGAAATTTCTTTTTTCTTTTTCTTTTATGATTGTTCACAACTTATTGAAGGACCAAAAACAAAGAAAAAATCAACTGATGGTTTAAATCCTCCCTGTGATATCTGAATTTAATAAAAAGTGATATAAATCTTATTTTATTTTATCTAGTGTTCAATGGGCTTGCTTTAAGTGTTTAAAATAAATGCATTTAAGTATTTAATCTTAAGAAAAAAAATATTTTTTGATATGTTATAAAAATAAAAATCAACTTCATAAGAAATTTATCTATTCATTTTATTATCCAAAAAAAGTTATGCTAAAATTTAAAGACATTGAATTATGATATTCTCGCACTATAGCTAATTTATACATACAAGAATATGAATATAAATTTATTCTAATTTTCAATTTTAATAAATTTTATAAATTTCAATTGTGATAAAATTAAGAAAATATGAAATACAATGGGGCTAAAAAAATTTCCAACTTCTTAGAATTTATATTTGTTATTCATATCATAACACTAACTAAAATTATCAAGGTAAACACTAACATTAAATATTTTATCAAATATGCCGCCACTAATTAACATCCTTATTAAAGAAGTAGTATCTCTACTAACTATTTAATTAACATCATAAAATTTACTAATTAGGTAACAACACCATCAACTATTTCGTTAATATCACTACTAAATACACCAATATAGGAGAACTAAAAACATTGAAAATTAGTACTTTTGATCACTAATTTTTCTAAATCATTTAAAACATATAACACTGCAATTAACAAAAATTTTTAATTAAATTTTAAATTACTTCAAAATACATTTTTAATTTAATTTTATAGCTAATTCAAAATACGCATAATCGTCACCAGCAAAATCTCTAT
>NW_018212056.1:0-939 GCF_001263595.1 Phalaenopsis equestris | reverse complement strand
TTGATAGCATGAAAAGTTGCCTCCTGAGATACACGTAAATATTATGAAGTCCTTACCCAACATTTGCAACAATGATTGCCACGGAGGAGTGGATTTTTGGAAGAATTGCAAGATATTAGAGGAAAGAAAAACCAGCACAATTTTGTCTTTCGATATCCACTATGTGAGAAGGAATATAAATGAATTTTTTCTGATTGATCCTAATTGATCTCAAATTACTAAATGACAGAGCTGCTACATGAGAATAAGAATTTAGATATATAACTGATAAAAACAACCATTGGAAAGTTAAAATCGCATAGCCCACTTTTCAATATTATTGCAGCAGCTAGATTGCCGAATCTAGATGTTCACTTATAAAATAGATGATCCTAATTTTCTTCCAGGAATAGCCTACTGTCGGGCATTTTTTATCACCATAATTGATCTGCTTTGTAATATAAAAGTTAAACATTAGTGATTCTGTTATCCAATTGCTCTTATTTTTTTTCTTTCTTGCATTGGTATTTTATCAAATCTGCATAATTCCAAAGTTCTTTCAGTCCATGCAGGAGCATTTTCCATGATATTCTTGCTTCTATGCGAAAAAGGAAATGTTTATCACTTTTATTTTGATCTCAGATAAAACATTGTTGCTAATGCAGGCAATTTACTTTTGCTTGGTATGCCTGCTTATTTCCTACACATTATATGTAAACCTCATAAACTTTTGCATTGTTTTTTAAATGCTTGCAAATTATTCTGAGCATGCATTAGCTGTCTAAAATCGTGGTGGTTCCCTTATCGCCATGTTTTATTTTCATAAGAATCCAAAACCAATGAAGTCTAAAATCATCTTAAAACCTGTTCGTTCATCCTTACTATCATTGGGTATTCGCCTACATAACACACAATTCTTATGCTATTACATATCCCACACCTAAACTTTCATATTTACAC
>NW_018212055.1:0-939 GCF_001263595.1 Phalaenopsis equestris | reverse complement strand
AATTCCAACAGGTTCCTCCGCCACACCGACAAGTTTCGTTTTTTAGACAAAGCTGCCATTTTTGAGAAGCATCAACAAAGCAAAAGGCGTATCGCGACGATAACGCAGGTAGAAGAGCTGAAGCTGGTGCTTTCCGTGGTTCCTATATGGCTCACCTCCCTCCCCTTCGGCATATGCGTGGCGCAAACATCGACCTTTTTCATAAAGCAGGGCAGCACAATGAACCGAAAGCTCGCCGCCGGTTTTGAAATTCCACCCGCCTCTGTATACGCCCTCGGCGCAGTTGCAATGATCATTTCAGTTGCTTTCTACGAGAAGCTGCTCGTCCCATTCCTGCAAAGAGCCACCGGTAACGAACGGGGTATTAGCCTTTTGAAGCGGATCGGGACAGGGATGGCGTTCTCGATCGTGGGAATGGTGACGGCGGCCATAGTAGAGAGGAAGCGATTGCGGGTGGCGGAAGCAGAGCAAGCTATGACCTTGTCAATGAGCGTCTTCTGGCTAGTGCCGCAGTTCATGGTATTAGGATTGGGTGATGGGTTCACCATTGTTGGGCTTCAGGAATATTTCTACGATCAAATGCCGGATAGTATGAAGAGTATTGGGATTGCGCTTTATCTTAGTGTGATTGGGGCTGGGAGCTTTTTGAGTAGTTTTGTAATAACTTTGGTTGATCATGTGACGGGGAAGACGGGGAAGGGGAGTTGGTTTGCCAAGGAGTTGAACGATAGTAGGTTGGATTTATTCTACTGGTTGCTGGCTGCGATTAATGGGGTCAACTTGGGTGTGTATCTGTTTGTGGCGAGAAGATATTCATATAAGAGTGTGCAGAGGAGGGTCGGGGTGCCTGCTGGTTCAGTGGAAATAGATTGCGGAGGAGCAATGGAGGAGCCTTGATTCTTCCATTAATGTTCCATATCTATATATATATATATATAT
>NW_018212054.1:0-939 GCF_001263595.1 Phalaenopsis equestris | reverse complement strand
CGAATAGTTCGTGTTCAGCTTGCTAAACAAACAAGCTAAACACAAACAATTTTTTTGGGCTTGATATATAAAAAAGTCAAACACAAATAGTGGTATTTTTTAGCACGTCGAATATGAGTTGAGCCTGGGTTTGCTCAAGCTCTACGTGTTTACACCTTTAGATACATTTCCTATTGCAAAGGCCCCTTCAACAATTACACCTAATAAATTGTACAAATTAATGTTGCACTTGCAGACGTTTATGGACATCAATTCTTTCAGGCACAGTGTATCTCATATGAGAGATTTATAATAGCTGTGAGGAAAAATAATGACATGATTCATAAGTATATTGATTATAGAAAATTGAATTATGTGGTCATAAGAAATAACTATTCATTGCCTACACACACATAAAGGGCGTGAATGTTCAAGCAAATATAAGCCTAATAATTATTTCCTTATAGATCATTAAAGCTCTATCATTTTTTAAATTAAGTCATTACAGTATACATTCTGTTAATCTTTTGTCTTTAATGGCCATTATATTATACATTATAGTATACATTCCATTATTTCTATTAATGTTTTTCAACAAGGGCAATTCAAATTGATGTTTATGATCCTTCTGAGAAAGAATTTGTAAAGATTAAAATTTATCCCAAGTGACTATATATCACTGATCTTTCTCATAAAATCAAAATATCTCAACCACTATTTTATCCAATCGCATGGAAGCTTATGATGTTTTTTTGACATATAGAAAAAATTTAAGAATTATAATGTGTCGTTATGCTGAATATTAGTAATAGCTATCAATAATAGATGCAGCTCAGTCGCATCCTTAGCAAAATTATCATATCATTGTGTCTCCTTGGCTAATCATGACAACCAACGATAATTGCCATTAGCAATATCTCATATTAATAATTCAAATAAACAATATTATATATATATATA
>NW_018212053.1:0-938 GCF_001263595.1 Phalaenopsis equestris | reverse complement strand
AAAAAAAAAACTAAATCCTAATCCAAAAAAATACATATTTATAATAAAGGATAATTAGAAGAAGGAAATCGCTCCCTTTGGCAGGTAACCCCAACCCCTGATGAATCAGTTTAGTCGGTTAAGCCCTAGCCCCCATGTCAGTCTCCTGTGGTTGGCGGAGCTACGGCACAACAATCATTGAAATGAGGCACCTCAACATGGAAGAGCCAGTCAGTACTCCCAAGTCTAGACTGGTCGGACACGATGCAGGAATCGTGAAATAGGCGCGGTACCTTTACGCCTCTGTCATTGTTTATGTGTAGCGCCAACTTTTATTGTACCAAAAAAATGATGGATATGGTCAAGATAGTCTTTGAAATTATGGTGTGTTTGGAGTTGTAGAGAATGGACGCAAACATAAATTTTGTAGTTGGGTTTTCCAAGACACAATAACCTAATGATTTCTTATATTTGTGATAAATCAATTTAAGAAGCTTCTCAGTAAAGAAAGTGAAGCCCTTCCCAATAAGGGAGAATGATGTAACACACTACAGGAGGAATTTCACAATTCACAAATCCCTCTGATTGCGGATCAATCACGCAACCGCAACACTACAAAGGACCATAGAGCCACCTGATTTCCTTCTATTTCAGCATAATTCTTTTCTTCTGATTTTTTTTCTTATTTCTGTCATTCTAAATAAGTTATTTGTTATTAGAGAACAATTTATATGTTGTAATTTTCTGATTTTGTTGGACTTTTGACGTGTTAGTGTATTTTGGAGATTGTAAATCTGCTTTTTATGCTCTAAAGAGTGTTGTATCATTTTCTTTTTGCAAGTGATATGTCTGTATCTTGCTCAGGAACTAGTGGGTAACCTTCTTGATGCACGTACATTGTCGTTTTGTGGTTCTTTTTGTGGTTTTTCGGTGGGGCAGCTGTCAAACGACCAATATCC
>NW_018212052.1:0-938 GCF_001263595.1 Phalaenopsis equestris | reverse complement strand
CATACATAGCACACAGTTCTTATGTATTTACATATTTAACTCTCAAAATTTCTTATTTATATTTATAACAATCAAAACTTTAACAACACATAAAAATACCACCATTATTATCTTTTTAAAAGTGAAATACACATTTTTATGGATAGTTTTATGACACCTGAGTGTTACATTGTACATATCGAATTTTAGATGTTAGATATGTAAACACATAATAATTGATTGTTATGCATGTAAATCTCCATTTTCTTTTTACTAAGGGCTGTTTGTTTGCATGTAATTGTGAGCTTCAATTCAAAACTGGCCGAAGTCGAAAAACTTGTCCTGTTTAGTTGATTATGGAGTCTAAGTTGTTCCTATTTGTAGAAGTCATGCTTAAGATACATGTTTGTTTGTAGACATGAATCCTAAAGTTCAAATTGCTAGAAGTGCAGAGAGTTCAACAATTTATTTTATTTTGAAGTCGTCGGGGAACATTCTGTTGTAGAACTCGTGCTTGGGGGCAGTTTGATTACAAACAAATATGAGCTTGGAATTGGGAGTGGTGAAAGTATCCTATTTGGTCTGTTTAGAAATTGTGGAACATAATTTAGTTGGTTAAGTGTTATATAATTTCTTTTACCTTCTGATTTTGGTTTTTAACTTCATTGAGATCATTTACATCTAAATGATTTAAAGGACAAGAATGAAAAAGTGATTTGAACTGCGGATAATTATGCAAAGTCATTTGCTTTGGTTTTTCCAGCACTCATAGAATCGATAACTGGCACACATCATTTTTGACTAATCTAGCTCTTTAGGTGGTTTAGAGACCTTGCTATAAAAATAAAATTTGTTTTGTAATTTTCTCAAATTTCTAGTACTTTTTTGTTGATGAGCAGTGCAAAGGTAATATCTGCCACTCAATTCCTATGTATTTACATATCTAAAACCAAAACTTC
>NW_018212051.1:0-938 GCF_001263595.1 Phalaenopsis equestris | reverse complement strand
GATGATTTGTCATAACAGAGTTTTTTGTGCTAGGTTTTTTAGGTTTAATTGTTTGTAGGGACATTTAAAGTCTTGTGATTTTACATATTCTTTTGTAAAACTTTGATTATGATAGGAGCTAATTGATTTAAACTACTGTTTTGTTTGCATAATTCTTCATATTCTACCAACTTATTGCAAAAAGCTTTGAAAGACATCTGGTTTTTTTACTTTAGAGATTTCTTTGAATTCCATGGAAATGCCATTGAGATGATGACAAAGGTTTTTTTTTTTATAGTGGTGCTCCAACAAGAGCTAGTTGATCACGAGTCAAATGATAACATAAAGAACGTGATGATGAAGTTTTCACCAAAAACTTCATATTAGGGTTTCTCTTTGAGAAAGATAACACAAGAAATAACATGATTTGCATACATTCTTGTGATTCTATCCCAAGCATTATGAGCTAATTCGAAGTATGCTATGCAAGTCATGAGTAACATGTATATGAAAACAAATATTGAGTTAAATAAAAGTTAGTATTGTTGTAACCAATGAGCATTATTGGAACTAGGGTATTCAAAAGCATCTTGAAGGATAGCGGTTGAGCGTTCTAGGTTATTGCCAACAAAATAACAAAGGAAATTATATGCTTGAAGGAGAGATTTAACCTAAGCTGGCTAAAAAGGATAATTGTTTGGAGTGACCATAAATGATTAGGAGACTCACAAATCATGTAATTGCAACTTGCAAGGTGGAACTAGTAATAACAATTTTATGTATGGTGTGATTGCATGCTGAAAGTTTTTATGAGAGTAATTTTTAATGATGGAAGAGATCTTTTCCTAATAATTACTCCTTTGTTGACGGAAAATATAAACAAAAAATATATATTATTTATAGACAAAGTCAATAGTAGCATAAGTTAATCTCTCTCTCTCTCTCTCTCTCTCTCTCTC
>NW_018212050.1:0-938 GCF_001263595.1 Phalaenopsis equestris | reverse complement strand
GAATTGAGTAGCCAAGTGTAAATCAATGCATGTGTAGTCCTCTATCCCCCTCAACAATATCACTCTTTGGCTCGACTCCCGTGAGGTATTTTTCTAGTCTCTTCCCTGCTAAAGCAGCCTCGAATTGATTGCTCTTGAAAAACTTTACCCATTTCATATAGAGCCTTACAATATTTACAAATAAATCTCTATACTTCTTCTATTGACAAGTAGAACTCTATATTAGATATAAATCTTAACAACATGCATACCAATCAAATCATTATTATCACATAAAACATACAACTATCACTATCTTTTAAAATGTGAAATACACCTTTCCATGCATAGGTTGATGACACCAAATTGTTTTAAGTGTATAATTAAGAATTATGCATTGTATGTATGTAATTTCCCAAGAAAAATACAACAGGGTGGAAGAAGATATAACAAATTCATTTGGATTTGTCTAGTTCAAAACTTGGTGCGAGTAGGAGAGTGGCAATGAAGTTTCTTCTGTGTCAGCACCATTTGAAGGTGACATAATGATCTTAAGCTCTTCATGTTTGTGCATTTTTCATCATAGGTGATGTGGAAGGCCGTCGAGCGAGTTTTGGGATCCGGTTTCAATCGCGAGAAATGTGAGGTGGCATTGGTGGGAACACCATTGACTCACAAAAGGTTTCTAAGAAGGCACAGAGGAACATATGGACCCGCCATTAAAGCCGGCGAGAGCTCGTTTCCTGGTCATTCGACGCCCATTTCCCGTCTCTTCTGCTGCGGCGATTCCACCTTTCCGGGCATTGGAGTCCCTGCTGTTGCAGCCAGTGGTGCCATAGTGGCCAACACTTTGGTTCCCTTGTCAAAGCACCATGAGCTTCTCAATGAGCTTGGAATTTGATCATAAAGTAAGAGTTTACATTTTTATGGAAGATTTACATACAAACCCCACTCTATTT
>NW_018212049.1:0-938 GCF_001263595.1 Phalaenopsis equestris | reverse complement strand
CTTGTATTTTTAAGCATATATAAAGTCATTGTCATTAAGTACAAAGAAGGTGATGAAAGAGGATCCGCAAAGCTAAAAACCAATAATTACGTTACACACCCATAAGGGGGTCCTCGACCACAGTACAACTCCACTCAATAAGAAAACTAAATACAAAATTATATATCCAAAACACGAACACCTATACCTAGGAATCTGTACCAAAAAATCAAAAAATAAAAGGTGCTACAAAAAATCCTTGATGCTTGAGCCTATGTTTGGAGGATCTTTCGAGGCAAAAAGGTAGAGGACCTGTCCCAAAAAAACACAGCATAGGGAAAGGGCTGTAGCATCTCAAAACCATCCAGGCACGAGAGGCAGCAACAAGGAAATCAACTCGTGAACTCGTATACTCAATCGGTATTGAGAAATATTCCAGGCCAAAGGTTCCATCCAGGGTAGAAGAATCGAAACAAAAGGCCCCAAACCAAAGCATCAGACACCGTAATCTCCTCCAAAAATAGATGTCAATTTCATAGTAGATGTCACCTAAGAGCACAGGATATAGACACAAGGTTAGAAGAAAACAGAACGCAAAAAAACATCCAGCCGACTAGATACATCAAAGATTTGGTAGACCAAGCAAAACAGAAAGGCTCCACCAGCTGTACTATAGTGACAGGCAACCGCATGAGGATATGAAGGTCTCATGATATAGTAGAGGTACATAGCAAGCAACAAACCCCATCCAAAAGAAACACCAGCAATAAGAAAATAGTGCAACAAAAAATGCCTCTCTATTGCACCAACCAAAAGTAATACATAAAACAAAGCTTCCCTTGCCCCATATCCACCAAACCGATAGCAAAGAAGCAATCAAACTAGGGTCCAACAAACGGGGCATCAAATAGATCCTTAGAGATCAAATAGTATAAAGCTTGAGGTAGCACTCTACCAAC
>NW_018212048.1:0-938 GCF_001263595.1 Phalaenopsis equestris | reverse complement strand
AGGCGGCAGAATAATATTTGCTCTTGTCATGGTCCCCATCAATCGTAAGCATACAAAGATTAGCGGTGCCCAACCAGAAGTGTGCAAGCGTGGAGATTTTATGGACCGTATGTAAATAAGACAATCCTAGCTCCAAAAATTTCCGCAGTTTCTTCACACACATTCCAGCATGATCTCAAAGATCTCCGGCCTTCTCTTCTTCCTTCTCTTCTCCCCCTTCTCCTCCTCTTCCTCTCCCTACTCCGACCTCTTCGAATCCTGGTGCCTGGAACATGGAAAGACCTACACCTCCGAGGCCGAGAAGCTAGCTCGCTTTCGGGTCTTCGAAGACAACTTGGCTTTTGTGGAGAACCACAACGCCGCCGCTAAATCAACCTATTCCCTAGCCCTTAACGCCTTTGCTGACCTCACTGTCCATGAATTCCGCGCTGCTCGCCTCGGCCTTAGCCTTGGTCTCAACCTCGAGCTCGCCAGCGCTGGAAATGGCGATCGGGCGGTCTTCCAGGGATACGATGCTGCTGTTCCGGACTCAATTGATTGGAGGGATAAAGGGGCTGTCACCCAAATCAAGGATCAGGGAAGCTGTGGTATATGTGGATCTGTGATCGATAGTTTTAGTTGGTCTTTCTTTTTATTTTAATTTTATCTTTTTCTTCTCCAATAAATGTTTGATAGTAGTTGCTTTTGGCGGTTGAAGTGATTGCTTGTGTTCTCTTTGTTGGATTAGTTGTAGAATTTTTATGGGTAGAAAAAAATTGCAGGTAACTAAGGTTTAAACTTTAGAAGGTCAAATAGACATATTTACAGCAAGAGGATGTCTAACTTGTCATTTTGATGGGTTATTTCAATTGCTGTAGATCTTTGCATTTCATTGTTTTATATTTTCATTTTCGCCACTTTATGAAAAAAGAGTGGTAAAAAACAAAAAAAAATAAAAA
>NW_018212047.1:0-938 GCF_001263595.1 Phalaenopsis equestris | reverse complement strand
TCTCAAGTCGGTTCGAGCCGTTACATGATGGCTCGAAATCAACTCGAAAAAAATTTAATCTAAATTTCGGTTCATAGCACGGCTCATTTGGATATGATCTCAATCCCAGCTAAAATTTGAATTAATTTTCAAGCATTAACGTCTTCAAACTAAATTCACATAGTTAAGTTTACCTCTGCAATATGCTGACTTCACCAAACCAATATCTTACAGAACAAAGAAGAATTTTATAAGAAAAAAAAAACTCCATAAACCATTTATGAGAGAGAGGTGAGTGTTAACTCAAATAATAATCACCTATGAACTACTAATATTTCATTACATTCATTCTCTAACAATCCACCATGGAGATCCAGCCTCATAAGAACGGTTGCCATCATTCCATGAGATATGAGAAGCTTGCAGACCAATTGCAGAATTGGGTTCCTTACCATGGCATGAAATCCAATCAACCATGGCAGCCATTTTATCTCCATCTCTCAAGCACTCCTTCCTCCACTTCCCAAATGGATTAATGTGAGGATTGGAAAGTGCAGCCAAGGCGGCAGGCATGTACATCGAGTCCCCAACTATCGGCGCACCGATAGCGCCTAACTGAGCTCTCACCTGATGTGTTTTTCCTGTGAGAAGGTTGATTTTACATTCATAGGCGGTCTTCTTTGAAGGCCAGTTACAGTCTTCAATTCTGTAAGTTTTCACAACATCAGCATTTGGCCAGGGAACCTCCTTGCATTCCAGGATCTCCAGCTGACAAAGATGCCAGCCTTCAATAAATTCTGGATTCTCCTACAATTTTTCAAATATCAATAATGGGGGTAGATGAATCAAATAAGAAAGATGGTATATTTTAAGGTTTTGTTTGTGCACTTGTTTTAAGCGCCGACCATCTGATGATCCGATTATAAGAGTAGAAGTTTTAGATTCGACTTATGTTAAGA
>NW_018212046.1:0-938 GCF_001263595.1 Phalaenopsis equestris | reverse complement strand
TTGTTTTTGACTCTCAGGTTCACAGGGCTATATCTGAGAAGAAGCAGATAGTTTTTACTGGCCATTCTTTTGGAGGAGCCATGGCAGTCCTCGCTACAGTCTGGCTCTTTGAGCTGCATGCCAAATCCGACAATACCAGTCCAGTACTTCCGTTCTGTTTGACTTTCGGGTCTCCACTTGTTGGCGATGAGGTCTTTCGCCATTCTCTCCAACGGGAAGGGTGGTCGCGCCATTTCTTTCATTTTGTGATGCCATTAGATATTATTCCACGAATTACATTAACCCCCCTGGCATCTTTTAAAGAAGAACTTCAGAACTTTCTGCAAATTTTATGTTCTAAATCTCTGCATTTCAGCCTTGATACCATTGGTAACTCTCAGATAGTGACATTCTTCTACAGCACTGTATTGAGAAATTCATATTTGCTTTCCTGTCATAGGGCCTGTTTATCCATGGGATGTGCAAAAAACCCATTGTTTGGGTCCTTATCTGCATTTGTCAAGCTTTCTCCCTACAGACCATTTGGAACATACTGTTTCTTCACCCGAAATGGGCGACTGATTAACTTTAAGAACTCGGATGCTATCTTACATCTGTTGTTTTATTGTCTTCAACTGAATCCTGAAGAGGAAGCGACAGAGGTTGCTTACAGTAGTCTTAAGGAGCATCTTCGGTATGATACGAAAGTGAAAGAGTTGTCAGAGCTGCAAAATTTTGTTGATGTGGATTTCTTAGAGAAAATTCCATTATCCATTAATGATGCCCTCAGCAATGACAAGCAGGCATTTGGGGTAAATTTTGAAGAGCTTGGACTGGTAACTATTGCTTTCTCTAATTGGTTAAGGTTATAGCATTGCTTGTTAAAAGGATAGTGCCTATTTTTTTTGGGTAAATTTGCATACCTAGCACACAATTCTCATGTATTTACCTATCTCACA
>NW_018212045.1:0-938 GCF_001263595.1 Phalaenopsis equestris | reverse complement strand
AATTTTTTTTTATTGGAATAAAAATGTGGGACTCTATTTAAGAAGTATTTCTCAAGAAAGTCACCTCATTGATAATCCACAAGCTACTGTTGATCTAAATTATTCTTAGTGGATGAGGTTAATGCCCATCTCTTGATACAAATATCAAACTCTATCGAACCTGATCAATCTAATCATATTATTCATTATGACTGTGTTAAAGATGAGATGGAAGAATTGACATTTGTATTTTTTGGGAGAAAATATTTCTCGAGTTTTTAATGCATGCAAAGAGTTCTATCGAGCTAAACAACATGATCAATTGTTTGATACTTATCACACGCACTTTAAACGTGTTTATGAGGAATTGAATACACTATTTCCCTTTGGTACAGATGTGTAGAATTATGAGACTCAAAGAGAACAAATGACTATTATAAGTATTATAGTTGGCCTCAACTCTCAGTATGAAGAAATCAAATCATAGATTATATTTGTCCTGGGAGTTACTACTCTGAAGAAAGCCTATACTAGAGTGTTGCGTAACATTCCGAGTTCTCACGCTTCATGTGTACAACAACCTAGTACTTTTGCTAGCCATAAATAGACATCAATAAACCTCAATCTTAGGGCTATTATGAAAGTGAAACTCCAAATTTTAGAAGTTAAGGCTCAAGGGTAGTCTGCTACTACTACCATGAACCTAGTTATACGGAGAAAATGTGTTAAAAGTCTCTTTAAAAGAATCAGAAAAGTTTTAGATCACAATCAGCTTACATGATCGCTGCTAATGAGGCCTCTCATAGTCAAACTCTCAATTTCTGCAGATGAATATGCTAAATTAATCTAAATTGCGGAAACATCTAAGAAATTTACCTCTATCATCGCCCTTGCTAAGTAACAATGATACTTGTCTTCTCTCCTTTTCCAAACAAAGAGCCGTTGATTCTGGTGCTACA
>NW_018212044.1:0-938 GCF_001263595.1 Phalaenopsis equestris | reverse complement strand
CATTACATGACTCCAACTGTTTCCAAGGAATTCATTTACTGAAATTGCTGTATAGGAGTACATTATTGGTGACATCCAATAACCCCAAATCCAAAATTTCTTAATATCACCTGCCAAAGAGAAGACAAATTTGTTAAATTTATGTTGCAATACAACTAAAAGTAAACTAAGTTTAGAGAGACAACCATGTGCAATAATGAATCCACCCAAAACAAGAAAAATGAATAATATGTAGAACGATAACGCAGCAGCCATAAACATGTTCCTCCCAATTGAACCAACAAAACGAAATAACCCTGCGGCCATCTGATGAACTAGAAGAAGTACAACAAACTGTTTGAGGAACCTAAAAAGAAGAACACACTTTGAGAATTGCAATAAAATGAAGAAAAAATTGTTTCATTTCTTATATTTGTAATAGTAAATTATAATTTGATAAAGTTATTGAAATACAAAATTAAAAATTCAACCCTTCAAAAATATTATAATGTTCTTAATTCTCAGCTTCACGAACCCCTTTGGGTTGTATTCTTTTATTCAACCACATAATTAAAGCTTGGAGGTATATGCAAATCTAACCTTCCAACATTTGGATCACAGCCAACTACATAGTAACTTATCATCACCAAGATGGCAACTTCTACAACTGAAAATGGAATCTTCACAATCCATGTTGGTATTGCATAAGTCCATGAAGGATAAAATAGAGAATCTCTTTGCTTGAAGAAGACAGGCAGCTTAGCAATCGTCATCGAGAGCTCGGAGAATCCATTAAACATTATATTAACAATTAAAAAGAAAAGAGCTCCCATAAAAATAATTCCATCGTTTATTGATCGGTGGTGCATTTTAGTCCTCAGAAAGACGGTCATCATTATCAATGTCATGACCAACACCTACAGGCCAAGAAATTTAAGAATCTGATGGATCAAATTTTC
>NW_018212043.1:0-938 GCF_001263595.1 Phalaenopsis equestris | reverse complement strand
TTGAAGAGCTTTTGAAATAAAGAGAGTTTCAGGATTTAAAAAGATTTTATTGGAATTCAAAAGTTAGGACTTATAATTCAATAAAGATGTGGATTGGAAAGACCCATGGAGAGGATTAACCAATTTCAGGAAGAAGCTATGCTCTCGGGCTGAGATTATAAAATTATTAAAAGGTTTAGGTTTGATTTGAACAATTAGATTTGATTGATTCAGTTTGAATATTTTAATTTGAAAGATTTGATTTTGACTAATTGATTTGAGTTGAAGCTTTGATTCAAGTCGCAATATTTAATTCGAAGGGTTAATTTTAAGTTTGATTGAAGGTTATTGGTTTGAATGCTATTTGAAGGTTGATTAAATGTTATTTCAAGGTTCATGTGGAAGTTGACTTTAAAGGTTGGTTGTGAACTAGTTTTGAAAGTTCTTTGAAGGTTGTTTTAAAGTTTACAAATATTTGAAGAAGAAGTTTGCAGTTTGAATCTTTGAATTGTTATGCATCCATATACATAACTCTTAAATTAGAAGAAACGAACCTATACATCTTTAAATCTTGAGTGTTTACCTATATAATGCCTAAACTAAGATTGAGCGTACCTAACACCTAAACTGAAAAGGGTATTTTTTTGTAAAGCCTTAATGTATTTACACATATAATACATAAACATAAAGTTTTAGATTCTCTACTTCTTAAGTATTTACATTTCTAACACTTAAATTTTGCGTGTATGAAGTTATATATTTTATAATTCCAAACACTTAAATCTAAATGTATGAAGTTACTGATTTGCATAATTTAACGTATTTACTTTCATAACTCTTTGATTTTGAGTATAAATGTACAGATTTGCTGAAATTCAGTGTATTTACCTTCGTAATGTCAATGAGAGACCGAACTCAGACAACTTTCTATAATTAGAAGCTTCTTTATTTCCAATATA
>NW_018212042.1:0-938 GCF_001263595.1 Phalaenopsis equestris | reverse complement strand
CACCAAAATGCTATGTGTGTAATATGAAGTTCAGGCGTGAGATAAATAAATACATATGAATCGTGTGCTACATCTGTAAATTTCTCTTTTAAAATTGATCATCTATCATAATTCTTTTTGAATCGAACCATACTCAACATACTCCAATTTTCTGCTCTAACAGCAAGGAATCTACTGACAACAGTTCCTGATAGCATTGGGGTCCTAACAAAATTGATACGTCTTGACTTCCACCAGAACAGTGAGTTGAAAATATATGTGTAGACAATCTTCATTTATTTCAATGATTATTCTTGTATTCCTAAGTATTTATTTTGCATGTTTTTTTCATGTTTATGTATGTAGAAATTTCATCGATTCCATCTTCAATTATGGGTTGTTGCTCATTAGCTGAGTTTTATATGGGGTATGCTTATACATTAAGGTTTATTACATAAGTTTCTAATTGCTGCATGATTTTTTTTTTGTTTCATTCATGTGCTAATATTTCTCTCATTTGTTGGTGACCGTTGAATGGCTCCTTTTGCATTGTATTGTCTACTTTAAATTTCAGAATCAATTTGCTTTCATCACTACCTCAGGAACTGGGTGCACTTTCTCGTTTAGGAACTCTGGATCTTCATTCAAATCAGGTATTTTGGTGAAGTTCATTTATGGCTTGAAGATCTCAGTTTTGTTGCTTTTATGTATTATCCTGTCTACACTGAACATTTTCTTGAAAATTATTTTCTTGTAGCTTTCTAAGAGCATTATTTTTCTTGCTTCCAAAAAAATTTATTGTGAAAATGCCAAAATATAAAGATTAAAGAGAGAATCTTCATATGATTCGTTTTCAATTCTAGGAAGACGATTGAGTATTACGGAAATTGATTTAGTGCATGCAATTTATCTCCCCTAATGTTTAGTTGAAGGCTTGCGTTACTAAAGATTATTTAGAG
>NW_018212041.1:0-937 GCF_001263595.1 Phalaenopsis equestris | reverse complement strand
GTATCATCATCTACAAGTGCCACATCAGATGATTAAAAATGCTACAAAGATCAACATATACTTGTACAAGGGCTACAACAGATCCGCTGATCTTCAAGTAGAGTTAACATCGCCTCCCCAAAACTCCAACACTTTAGATGATCGTCAGAGGGTCTCCAGATATCGTCATCACATAAGCATGAAAAATCTTCCCCTCAGTGTGCGATGAGAAAACTATAACATTTTTTTCATCACCTCCGAAATGTGCAAGAGCAACATTGGAACCTCCTGAGAAATGGACAACACCAACAAGAAAGAAGATCCCGTTGCTAGCCTACTACACAGGACGAGACGACTTTCCTCTTCGCTGCAACGTGAAAAATGGAGACGACTTTTCTCTTCGCCACATCGAGAAAGAAGATCCCATTGCTTTTCTGCTACGCAAGATCGGGACAACTCTACTCTCTGCATCACAACTTGGCACAGTAACTTGGCATCCTCAACTCTACACTGTAACTCAGCACCCAACTCGGCACCGCAACTCTCAGTCGCAACACATTGCGTTGCCACGACGCACTGCAACAATACGTCCCAACGCCACGACGCACCGACGCAACGCATAACCGCGACACACCACCACAACGCGTCACGTTGGCACAACACATCGCCGCAACGCATCGTCGCGACGCACCACCGCACATTGTCGCAATGCATCACACCACCATAATGCTTCGCAACAACACGTCGCCGCGACGCCCCGCCACGCTGCTCCGACACAATGCTCTGCCAAATTTAGCCATTGTTTTATGAAGTTTATATCAGCAATATGATGGAACTCCCTGAACCCAAATCATTAACATTCAAAGGTTTGCATAGCTTATTCCATACCGCCAAATTTTCCTCTTTTTATCCTCAACCCAAACAAATTTGTTAAACAATCTTTCTAGTTTAAATTGAG
>NW_018212040.1:0-937 GCF_001263595.1 Phalaenopsis equestris | reverse complement strand
TTCGACTTGAAACAATCCACAAATCAATATCCAATCCAACCAACCACCCCAAAACTCGAGAAACAAACAATTCGATTCTCCAAAACCCGAAAAAGAATTTGAATTATCACCAGATTCTCCACACCATTGATTGCTACCAAGCCAATCCGATCGCGCTCAATCACCGCCTCCGATCTCACCACCAGACCTCTCCGCGCTAATGAAGACGGACGCGACCTCCCTCCAGCCAAGGGAATTGCGCAGCTCGCATGCCGGAGAGAAGCCAAGCCTACATAATCCCCTCTTACCATCGATATTTCCATCTTCAAACCACCTATCTCCACCGATGCCGCCATCATAATCCCCACAAAAGCGAAACACAAAGGCGGGAAAGAAAAGTAAACTAAACAGAAAGAAGAAAGAACAATGGCGAGATTTATATAGGGTTCATGGCGGCTTAGGGCCGACGCGTTCCTGGGGACGAGAACCGCGATTTTCTTCAATTCCGACTTTCATGGAACTTCGCCCGATTTCCTCAAAAGAATATTCTTTCTTTAGCGTTACTATACATGACGGTTTGATCAGCTGTATCGGACGGCTGATATTTAATTAATGTGAAAAACGTGTTACGTTACATGCTACAGCGCTATTTTTGGAATTTGAGATGCCGTACGAGATTGAGATGATCTTGTCCAAGAGAGGTTGTGCAGGAAAGGTGGTTGATCTGCTTTAGATAGCCGTCGATATTGCTCGTACTGATGGTCAGCACGACTATTGGAAAAGATTGTATTCCAAGAAAACTGAATATAATAATGTGAGCTCATGTCGGCTGCCTAACCAGTGTGGGAACTATTGGTGAACGGGTTACTTGACTTGTGTGTTCCCATGGGCCTAAAATAAGTCTAAAATGTTATTAAACAAAGACCTCCATTGATACTACCCAAAAAGAAAAAAAAAA
>NW_018212039.1:0-937 GCF_001263595.1 Phalaenopsis equestris | reverse complement strand
ACCCATTTTATAAATCCACACAAAAATCATATTTTTATACAAAACTAACCTCCCGGTCACTCCTACTACCCCTTCATCTTCTTCAACCCCTTTTCCCCCTTCCCTTTTTCCTTCCAACCAATCCAAAACCATGCCTTTCCTCCTCCTCCTCCTCCTCCACCTCCGCCTCTCCTCAGCCCAAAACTCCTCCATCCCCATTACCTGCAAAACCCCCTCCTCCACCCCAACCTGCAACTCCTTTCTCTACGCCCAATCCCAAAAACTCTCCCTCTCCACCATCGCCTCCATCTACTCTTCCAACACCTCCCTCGCACGCAACATCACCCGCCCCAACGGCATCACCGACTTTCTCCTCCAAGTCCCCTGCACCTGCATCGCCACCAGCCAAGGCACCACAGCGCTCTTCTACGACACCACTTATCGCGTTATCGCCGGCGATACAGCTGACGGCATAACCTCTAATGTCTTCAGCGGCTTGGCGTGGAAAATCGATCCAGGTCTGCAGGCTGGGCAGTTGATCACCGTGCATCTGCCCTGCGGGTGTTTATCTGGCGGCGAGGGGGTGGTTGTGAGCTATGCGGTGGAGATGGGCGATACTGTGTTGAAGATCGGTGAAATGTTTTCGGCTGATACGGATGAGACGATCAGGATGAACTCTCAGCTCGCGGCTAATCCAGATTTTTTGAACCTTGGTTGGGTGCTGTTTGTGCCCATGGGCACCGCCGCCCGGCACTCCGGTGGTGGTGTTGGTGAGTAATGCTGTTAATGTTATAATTTCGAGTTGAATTGAGGTCCGCTCAAAATAAAAAAATTTGATCCAAATTTTTTTGCCGTCCTTGCCAAAGTTCAAATTAATTTTGAATTATTAATGACCTTCAAGCTAGATCGGTTAAATTCATAGTATTAAAATCATTAGGGTTGTTAATAATTCAATTTG
>NW_018212038.1:0-937 GCF_001263595.1 Phalaenopsis equestris | reverse complement strand
AAAAAAAAATCACAACTCTAAATTAAATGAAGGTGGATACACACTCTATGGCAACAATACAAAATAAGAAAAATAATTGGAATCTAATCAATTTGTAAGAGTTAAATAACTCTAGATAAAATTTTTTTAGTAGAAAGTTGAAAACATAACTTAATTTTCATTTGTCAATTATATGTTAAAGGATTTAATTTTACAGTACATATTTCATATTGTGTTATTAAATATAATAATTATGTTTTACTAGTAGAACATATACACTAAAACATATATATTTGACTCATTTAAAAAATTCAATCAATGCAAATTTAAATTTACTTTGTTTTAAAAGCACAATTAATGATGTTTGGCTGTGGCATAGTAGATTGTGTCATATCAACTTACACACATTAAAAAAAATTAAACGTGATATTTAAATTGAGCCGAACACGAACACACTTTTCACGAGTAATTTCAAACAAGAGCTGATTTCAATCATGAGCTGTTTCGAATGAGCCAAACATGAGCTTGCTCAAGCTCAACTCATTTTCAGCCCTACTTTTAGATGCTAATGTTGTTCTGAAAGCAAACTATGAAGAAATCCTGTTCAATGCTGAGATGTTGAACACAATTGTTGACTGGAAGAGTGAGGGCATGCTGGCTTTGAGGCAGGGGGTTAGATTTGCGATAGTGCTTGTGCGTCAAGTTAATGCTATTGATAGCAATGGCAGGCAACAATACCACGATGCAGGGAGGAGGATATTTGTTGCGAGAATAACAACAATGCTCAAGCCTCTATTTGCAACACGGGATGCCCTGCAGATGTTGGAGGAGGATCAAAGGCGCTCATGTGGATGTGCTGTGGTTGCTGGGAGTGCCCGTGAGCTGCGTGGCTTGAGTGCCAATGCTGCGGTCAATGCAGAAGCAATGCAAGAAGACCATTCTGAGCGGACTTGCAGGG
>NW_018212037.1:0-937 GCF_001263595.1 Phalaenopsis equestris | reverse complement strand
AAAAATTATAAAAGAGGACAAAGTTAGACAAAAGAATTTGGCAAAAAAAGTTAAGATAGGATAAATTTCAAGTTAAGTGCTGCAATTATCATAAGTTTAGGCATTATTCTAGAGATTGCAGAGCCCCTGAGATGATAATAAATGAAAAAGTCAACTACATTGAAAAAATAGAAGATGAAGATAACTCACTATTACTAGTATACAAGAATAATGAAAAACGCGAAGTTGAAACACGTTTCCCTAAGACTGGTGCGAGCAATCATGTTTAGGAAGAAAATTTTGTTCATAAAGCTTGATGAATCATTATGTGGCAATGTGGCTTTCTTTGATGACTTAAAAATAGAAATGAAAGACAAAATATTCTCATCCACTTGAAGAAAGGAAACATCAATTTATTTAAAATATTTACTTTATGTCAAATATGAAAAGTAATATATTGAGTCTTGGGCAAATCTTAAAAAAAAGTTATGATATTTACCCCAAAAAAATACCTTTTTTCTTGAAATGTAAATTTGGCAACTCAATTGCTAAAGTGTCAATGTTAAAAAATATAATGTTATTCTTTAACATTGTAAAACAATGAGCCAAATATCTCGAAACGTGTTATATAAAGAAGTTTCTTTGCTATGATATTCTCGATTTTGACTTATATATTTTAGATGATTGAAATTATTTTCAAAAAGGATGGTGCGAGGAGTCTTACGTTAAACATCTGGATCAGTTATGTAAAGTCTGCTTAGTTGGAAGACCTCTAAAACAAGTTCTTCAAAGGAGTTCAATTCAAAGGCTCAAAAACCACTTAAGCTTACATGCACAAATATTTGTAGGCCAGATAAAGTCAAGCTCAATTAGTACGAGTAATTATTTTTTGAAGTAAAAATCTAATGCCTTTGAAGTATTTGAGAAGTTTAAAGCTCTTGTAGAAAAATAAAGTGAA
>NW_018212036.1:0-937 GCF_001263595.1 Phalaenopsis equestris | reverse complement strand
AATAATAATAATAATATTATTACTATTATTATTATCATTTAATGCTCGTGCATTGTTAGTCCAGACATGTCATCGCAGCAAAATAAACGTACTTCTTAGGTAAAATCAACATTTCAGACACACTGGTGTGATTTGCTTTGTCATCCGGGGCCATCTGGACAATTTTTTGAACGATTGGGCACAAAAGGATAATTCATACAGTTTTTGCTCGATCGCGACGCCGTAGCAAAATGGACGCCCCCTAGGCTGAAACTGACGTTCTGAACACACTCGTGTTGTCAGTTTCGTCGTCCGGGGCCATCCAAACAAGCTTCCCTGACGATCAGGCCAATTCGAGTCAATTTCGCACGCGACGCGACAAGTAATATTCATTGACCCGATCAGAGTCGTTCGATGAACAGAATGTCAACCGGCCTTTGTTTAAGTGAAATTCAAAGTATAGCAAAGCGACCACGGCTACGTGTCCCTCAACGCAAATGGGTGGGTCTCGAGCCGATGTCTCAAGCTACGTGAAACAATAAATACATGAAGCATGAGCTTGATATGCTTAGATGGACATCTCACACATGTGACATAAAAAAAATGATGCCAACAAAGGACCCCAACAAGTGTGTTGTGCCACTACGGCACAATGCACTTTTTTGCAACATCCTCAAAAAGGATCTCTTTTGAGAGTTAAGTTGACATTCTAAGAGAAGACAAAAAAAACCTCAACCAGGCTGAGTAAGCTGGCAAGGATATAGTCGAAGGTGTGGCTAACCAACCGAAACCGGCCAACCATAAAAATAAGTTCAAAGGCCATAAAGGTATAACCTAGAAGGGCGGTTCAGAGGCCGTAGATGTATAACAAAAAAAAAATCCCAACCATGCCAGATAAACTGGACAGGGTATGACTGGGTTGATGGTCAACAATCGAAGCTAACTGTCCACCAAAAAG
>NW_018212035.1:0-937 GCF_001263595.1 Phalaenopsis equestris | reverse complement strand
AATGACGATATTTGACGTTGCTTGATAACGTTTTGAGTTGCGTCTTATTACTATTTGTGCATTGTGATCTATGAACCTGACGTGCTGTCTTATTTGTAATTTAAATAAAAATGCCTGCTTTCATCATAAAATCTTATTTTGACGACATCAATATTTCAATTCAACATATTTAATAAAACATTGATTTGTCCGCATTCATATTTGAAGCATCTTCATTTTTTTTTTTATTCATTATGTAAGTCAAGTAATAAAGAAAACTCAAAAACAACACTTCCGATTATAGTTTCTGATTTAGACAAATGTATTATTAGTAAATTATTTATATATATTATTAAGCGACATCATTCATCTACTTGTTCCAAATATCCATATTACTCACCACGTCTTGCCATTTTTTAAAACAGCCTCTCTTTTTCACTCGAGTCGAGTTTAAAATTTATGATGATAATTTCAAAATTAATTACAACCGACAAAATATTATATTTATTTATATATTTATTTATAACAAATTTACATGCATACCTCACTAAAAAATCGGGACAATTACATAAGCAGCCAAACCATTGCTATTTAGCAATCAATCACACCCTCTTTCATCCAAATGTCAAAATTCAAGATAAAACCCCAACTCCTGCTTTTCAATTTTTTATTAAATTCTCAATTATTCGATGCATCTATTTAGTAGTTTAAAAAATCAATGAAGTGTCTAATTTAGAGCCCGTTTTTTGGCAGTTTATTAGTGTGGTGGTGTTTTGAAAACGCAACTGATCTGTTTGGGTAAACTGGGTTTTGGTAGCTTGTGTTTTCAAAATGTTGAAAACATCATTTTCACACCGCATCTATCTAAGTGTGGTTGCGGTTTGGTTTTTTCAAAAAAAATAAAAATTTTTAATAACAACTGTACCTAGCTTATCAGCAGACTATTTTTAATCAGCTT
>NW_018212034.1:0-937 GCF_001263595.1 Phalaenopsis equestris | reverse complement strand
GCACATCAAAATTAAACTACATTAATTTCAAGAGAGATGGAGGGAGAGAGGGAGGTAGGAATCCAGTTGGAACATCAACTTTGCATGCATCAAATAAGCACTTAAAAACACAGATCAATTTGGTAAATTCATGCAGCAACTATACACATCTAGGAATGATGTACATTATAAGTCTGACGTGTCACCATGTTTCCGTGACAAGCAAAAATCCCAAGTTTCCCCTATACAAGACAAAAAGAAGAAGGGCTACTTTCGCTACTAGTAAAAGAAAGGTTAGAGATGAAACAGGATGTGGCAATAAAAAGACTAACTATACTTATAAATGCACATATACAACATTATACCTATAAATCTATTTAAATATGCATGAACATCTACCTGCATTGAATATACGCAGGAATCATAAAATAGACTGAAAGAATGAAAATACGGCAACCCTAAACATGTCTAAAAAGGAATAAGAAATATGGCTCCTCCTGACAAAATTTGTGTAGACTTTAACTGAATCTAACCTTATCCCATGCATATTAGAGCTTTCCAAAATCCATATCAATTCATATTATCAAAGTTCTAAATTTGGTAAGCTTTTTCACTGATCAAACCAGTTACCTTCACCCTAGTCTCCATGTAATTCATACATAACTACGAATGACAGAATAAAACTAAAGATGTTTTAGAGCAAGTGGCCAGCAGCTCACCAAACATAGGGCTTATTTAATGATGCCATAGTCAAGAATGATAGTTTAGAAAACAACTCACTGCCTAAAGACAAATTCTTCAATGGGAAAATAATCAAATTTGTCCATAAAAACTGAATAATGGGTTAACATTCATGAAGAACCCGTTCATAATTTGGTTACGAGATGAAAAACTCACCATGAAAGAAATAACCAAGATAGATGCCATAGGGATTATGTTAATGAAAAAAATCAGGGTT
>NW_018212033.1:0-937 GCF_001263595.1 Phalaenopsis equestris | reverse complement strand
ATTCACTCTGCTACTCTGCTACACATTCATACTTTTTACTCGAATGCTTTCCGCTCTTCGTAAAATATCACTGGAAACACTGTATACCGGTGGGTGGTGTTTGGCCGCAACGAAGGAATCCTCGGATTTAAGTCGTGAAGGAAACGGAAGGCGGGGAGCTACAGATAGAGCGCGAGGAAATTCTTGGCTGGATTTAAGCAAAGTCCATCCTTAAATCCTAATAATATTTTGCTACCGAGCATCGCCTCTCTTGCCGTCTATGGTTCTAAAGGCATCCCTCGGTTGGTCGTAGATTGGAGATCTCAGCGCTCTAAGCATTAAATCACAACTTTTTCGCTTTCTACTCTCTTACACCGAAGTGCAGAGCCTTATCTTGTCGAATCTTTCTGTATTTTTTGATATTTGTAAGCATCTATAGTTGGAAATTTCTGCATCGCTTCACTAGTTCTATTTCTTATGTCATGATTTACGGCATGGCAAATTTAAAATGTATTATTGGGTTTCTCTTGTTTCCTTGGATTTGCCTGCGGTATTTGTCCCAAGATTTCGGCAACAAGTGTACATGAACATTTTGCCGCTTAATGTCGTTGTTTTTCCGGCTTTGTGTCGACTTAGTCCTTGGCCAAATGACAAATACATGGTCTTGAATCTTGATTCTGGTTATTTCATTATTATTATTATTTTTATTATTTATTATTATTATTTTTAGTCGTGATTCTAAGTTGGTTTGCTAGGTTAAGGTAGGATATTTTTTGGTGTCCTCGGCGTTTGACCTTATGCTCGTTATTATGATTATTTTTGTTGTGAATTTTAATATTTAAGACAGAATAATGGAGATATGTGGGAGTTAGTTTTATAAATGGCTGTGTTCTGAGTGCTGTGTATGTAATTACTCCTGTCTTAGAATGCTGTTCGGTTTGATGTTTGAACATTTCTC
>NW_018212032.1:0-937 GCF_001263595.1 Phalaenopsis equestris | reverse complement strand
TTATGCTCATCTTATCGGTTTTACTATTCGCAAGGGCATGCTAGTTTTTGGCCTAACTCAAGGAATATTAAGATGAAGGACTTCATCCATGGTAAAGTAGGTTTCAAGAAACAGTTAAGGATCACTAAGATTGTTAAATATAAAAAAACGGACATAAGGATTGGTTGTCCAGCAATGATTCAGTGCGCAGTTGATGGTCAAGGCAATTGGAGAGTTGAAAATTTTATAGAAACTTATAACCACTCCTTAGCGAGCCCTGTTGATAAGCACTTTTTGCATTCCAGCAGAAAGATAAGTAAAATCAATGCAGATGTGCTCAGATCGATGACACAATCGGGTATAAGAATTACAGATGCATTTAATTTTCTTGCTACATAAGTTGGGGGAGTGGCGAATATGGAATGTACGAAGAAATATATCTTCAATTTCATTCAAAGATATAAAAGATTTAGAATTGAAATTGGCGATGCCAATTCTCTATTGCAGTTGTTCACAAAGAGACGAGTCGAGGATAGTATGTTTGCGTGGGACTTTGAAATTGATGAGAATGATAGGCTGGTGAGATTTTTTTGGAGTGACCGCACATCCAGTCTTGGTTATGATTGTTTTGGTGATGTCATTATTTATTATACCAGTTATAAGCTAAATAAATATAATTTATGTTGTACTCTTTTTATTGGTGTTAACCACCATTGGCAAAATGTTTAATTTGGAGTCGGATTCTTGTCAGATGAGACGATTGATTTGTTTAAATGGTTTTTTAAAAAGTTTATCTATTTCATAGATGACAAGCATCCAATAACAATCTACATTGATCAGGATCAAGCAATAGCTACAACCATAGAACATATTTTACCAAATATACAACATAAGTTATGCTAGTAACATATGTTCAAGAAATTTCTGTCAAAGGTTCACTGTGGAGTGGGGAATAAGA
>NW_018212031.1:0-937 GCF_001263595.1 Phalaenopsis equestris | reverse complement strand
ACAAAAATGGAAATATAAGAAGGGAGCATTCTTGTGAATAAAGATATCAAAGATTGGTTGAGAAGCTCATTTATCTCTCACACGACTAGATAACGAATTTTTTTCAAAAGCATGGTCAGTTGTTTCAAGAAAACTCCATGGAGGAACACTTGGGGAATGTAAATAAAATTTTATAATACTTGAAGAAAATTTGGATAAGTACTATACTTAAAGAAGGCTTCAAATTAAAACATTAAAGCACTTACTGGTGTTAACTGCGTCGGATCAACAACATATTGAAATATATCTCAAGTTTTGTAACCATGGGTGGGGGAACTTGATTAATTGGCGGAGCAAGAAATAGTTAATAGTAGCCAAAAGTAGCATGGAAGCTGAATTTAGAGCCATGTCCTCTGTATGTGAAGGTATGTTCCTAAGAATGTCAACTAAAAATTTTATAAAGATGTTCTATGATAACAAAAATACATAAGCATTCTAAAAACTATGTTCTTCATGAAACAAAAATAAAAAGAACATGTAGAAGTCAATCATCATTTCATCAAAAAGAAACAAACGAAAAAATCATGGAGATTGTACTCATGCCTAGAAATCTCCAAATGCTACATATACTATCATATGCTAACTTTAAGAATTTAATGTCCCAATGGGGAATTCTTGATATCTACAACCCAGCTTTTCGAGAAGCCAAGATCTTTGCCTATCTCTCTTAAATGTATGGAAGAATTTGAATATAATTCCCAATAAGAAGGTTATTATGCTTTGAATGCTGAGAGATCTCTAACAGCTGGTTAAATTTCTTTTCCTACATTTGCTTTCTATTTTTTCTATATTTTCTCAAGTGATTTTAAATTGCAATTCATGGTGGATAATAGTGATATTCAATCCTCCTGCCATAAAGCCCTCAAGCTTCATGTATTGGAACACTGAAAAAAAATAA
>NW_018212030.1:0-936 GCF_001263595.1 Phalaenopsis equestris | reverse complement strand
ATATAAAGAGAGAGAGAGAGAGATGGTATTATTGATATGATATAAAAGTTTTTTATGGTATAAATATAAAAAATAAAATTTTAGTGTTAGATATATAAATATATAAGACTTCGATGGTTTTTAATTAAACGGCCCTATTAATTAATAGTACTGCCATGGGGGCATTAGGAAACTTCGATTAATAGAATGCTAAATAAATGAAAAATTAGTATAACAATAATAATAATAATAATAATGTTATTATTTCTCATAAAATTTAATCACAGGGACATAGATATTGTAATAGCATTCAAACTGCTCTTGTGGCCAGCTGAACTGAATTGAAGTGAGAGGCAGGTGACGTCTTTGTTCTTCCAACACGCATAAAATAAGGCTCTTTAATTAGTACAGAAGCCGCCTGTACCATCTCTCTTCATTTAGACCAGAAAACGAGCAAATTTAAAGAAAATAGTTCAAGCACATGCCTCCCTACAGTCGAGAAAATATTAGATGTATTGCATTCACTCGTGATCAGTTGATAAGAGGACAGCATGCTTGTATACACGTTCTCCCTCCCTACCCTCTCTATTCTCTTATTCGCTGGCCGTACATGCGTACAACATTTGATAGTTTCTCTCTGTAATGACCTCTAAGCTTAATTGAAAAAGTATTCCGTTCGGACGTCCGTAAGTCTAGACGGCCAACTACCGACCGTCACGTCGGGCGATGTGTATGATGACGTGACCACTAGTGGTTGACCGTCCAGACAGACGGTATCAAGATAGATATTTTCTCCAACTTAAGAGTATATTCAAACAATAATTGCAACGTCTTAACTCCATTTTTAGTCTCCCATTTTCGCTTTTTAGAATGTGAAATTGAATTTATATCAATTCAGTGCTTACACAAACAACAATATAAATAATATGCCAAATCTTTGAGGCAAGGGGAAAAAAA
>NW_018212029.1:0-936 GCF_001263595.1 Phalaenopsis equestris | reverse complement strand
TTGCAGAACAAGAATATATAGTGTTATGTATTAAATCTTCAAAAAATAAGGGGACGGGAAATTTTAAAATATGCATTATATTAATAAATTCGTGGGTCAAAAAAATTTTGTGGTTTGCATTAAATTCATATATATATAGATATATAATGGGATGAAAAAATCATTGGTCGTCTTAAATCTGAAAAGAAACCAGTGGGATAAAAAAAAAATATTTGTGGGAGACATTATACCTTAAAAAAACTAGCAGATAAAGTTTATTCATTTCTATAACTAACAGCTAATTTTTATTTTCATATCCATAGCGCTCAAATTTTTAACATCACAAAAAAAATATCATTATTGGGTCCTAAGTTTTCTTTTATGAGCACCTCTCAAGAATTAGAGCCAAGAGAAGAAAAGAGAGAGAGAGTCAGGAAATAATTAGCTCAATCTTACTAGAGAAACCGAGAAAAATACACGTTTATTCGTCTTTCCGCCTCTTATTTATAGAGGTTTATCTGTACAATTACATAAATGAGGGAACGGTTATGAAAATTATCTTTAATGTGATTAATTGTGTTGATTTTATATCAAAAATGTATTACAACTTGAATTTGAATATGATTGTAACCAACTCGTTGACGCATTTTAGTTTAGTCGACTGAGGTGACTAGTTCAATGGTAGTTGCACCTGACGATGTCAAAAAAATCGGTCGGTCAACTAGCTAAGATCGAGCTCCCTTAGTAAGGTGCTTTTAGGCGATCGGGACTGCACGCGTGGTCCATCGATTAAATCTCATGTCATAGTATGTTGGTTCACTCCAATCAAGTCTATCAGCCGCTGAATGAACAGTTTTGATCATGCACTTTTCGTTTGATATCTGAATCATCCGATCACTATCTTGGGCCGCACAATTGCTTTGAGATTTATGTCAGCAGTTATAGTGCATACAATTA
>NW_018212028.1:0-936 GCF_001263595.1 Phalaenopsis equestris | reverse complement strand
CATTATGCTCTCCTTAAGTGAACTTCGTGAGACGCAAAGCAAGTTTTGGAGGAGCAAATAACTATGAGATCCATGATATTGATCGTACGGGTCCCAATATCTTAAAAGTCCTCACCAAGGACTTTCATATTCTTCAACGCTTCAAAACTAACAACCTTCAATAGCATCTAAATAAAATGAAAAAAAAAAGAAAAAAAATCCAACCAAAAGCCATGCATACCCTTCAGCTTGTTCTGGTTGATCAATAATCTCAAGGGCTCATTATCAATGTCGATGGTGAACTCATTGGGCAATAAAATAGTAACTCCAATTGTTAAGGGCTCTCATAAAGGCATAAAACTCCTTATAGATAGAATATTTTTATTTGGGATCATTTAGCTTCCCACTAAAGATGAGGTAATGTCAATCTTGACTCAGCAAAGCTCTAGTTCTCATACTAGAGGCATCACACTTAATATTAAACATCTGATGGAAATCTAGAAAAGATAGAACAGAAGTCTGAGTAGCATGCTTCTTCAAATCATCAAAATTAGTTAGGCTTCATCTAATCATGAAAATACGTCTATCTTGAAGAGCTCCGTCAAAAAATGTCGTGATGGAGCAAAAATTTCTGATAAATCTACTATAAAAAAAAATCAATCCATTGACATAGTCTAATTGGTAATTGACTATGGGTTAGGCCAGTTCATACTAACCTCGATCTAAGCATGCTCCATCTCAATGTTGAGAGTTGAAACAACATATCAAAGTTAGCACATCCACAATGTCAGAAAATACCACTACCATAGGTCTAATCATGAAAATATGTCTAACTTGAAGAGCTCCATGAAAAATGTCATGGAGCTGAAATTTCTAATAAATCACCTAAAAAAAATCAATCCATCGAATGAGCGTAATTGAGAAAATGACTATGGGTTACGCCAGTTCATAATAATC
>NW_018212027.1:0-936 GCF_001263595.1 Phalaenopsis equestris | reverse complement strand
TGAATGGTGTGTGGGTCCTTTAAAACTTTGATTTTTTCTAATAGCGTAAAGAGCAATAATTTAAATGACTTTTTTTAGTGTATTTATACAAATGCTAAGTTTTTTTATATTGATTGGAAAAGGAGAAATTTGGATGTTTGTGATATTAAAGTTTAAATATAATTATTTCCATTTATAATATTAGTGGATTAATTATGGGAGAGATCCATTTTCAAATTAGTTATTATAATTAACTAGAATAAATTTATTCTCAAGATAAAAAAAGAAATTGTTGAAAGTAATTTTATTTTTTGATTTTAAGTATTCATATAAAAAATTTAATATTTTTTTATATGTTCATATTTTATTTAAAGGAATTTTAAAATTATTTATAAGCATAATGTTGGTGATGGATTCATTCAAATTCCAGGGTTGATGTTGATCTCAAATTTGGCTCAAATTAGCAAAACTCATAAAACTACATACATTTTAAAAAAATCATGCATGCCCAAATAATTAATATTGATATATTAAGTTAAATATTTAATTAGTATGTATGCTAAAAATGATCTGCACAGATCTTGAGACAATCTATAGTCTGCTCCCGTCGGATTGGCTGTCAAAGGAGGACTTTTCCCCCTGACGAAGAACTTCTCCTCCAACGGAGGACTTTTTCCTCTGATCGGCCACCGAAACCCGACGACTCACCTCGACAGAAAAACCACATAATGACGATCCTATGGTTAAGGAGGTACTCATCATAACACTATAACAAAAAGACTAAAATAGTATATACTACTCTTTTAAAACAAGTGTAATTTTATAATTTGCATTTTCATTCTCCTATAAATATGAGGGTTCTTTCATGTAAATGGACTTTTGGAATCTCTTCATTTGTATCATACTTTATTTATAAAATAAAATGGGTCTACGAGTCCGGGAACACCTCATTCCCCC
>NW_018212026.1:0-936 GCF_001263595.1 Phalaenopsis equestris | reverse complement strand
TTGCCCCGGTCTTGAAGGCAATAATACCTATGCTCCCGTATTTCCGCCGCTTCTAACATTAACAATTTACCATGCAAGTGAATTATTACCGCTAAATCGTTAATTTGCTCTTAAAAATACTTAAACCATAATTTATTTGGCTAAAGATGCTATAAAAAAAAACTACTCGCTCACTTGTATCACCTACCGTCTACCAACCGCGCTGACCAAAGCTAGCAAGTACGAAATGGTTTGAGTCGCCTGACTCGTCGAGAGGTCCTGGTCTCCTGACTCATCCTTCAACTATAAAAGTCCCCCCATCCATCTCCATTGGCCATTCATATTTCTTCTCTCCATATCATAGCCTGCCTCATCTCCCTTACGGGTCAACTAGGTAAAATGGTGTTCTCCATCACCCGGAAATCTACCGGATTCGTCACCCCTGCTGAGCCGACCCCGACTGAGATCCTTCCACTATCCGCCATTGATCGCATCGAGGGTCTGCGCTACTTGGTGCGATCGGTTCATGTGTTCAAGAGCGGCGTGAGAGCGGCAGAAACTATCAAGCAAGCTATGTCGAAGGCCCTCGTAACTTATTACCCTTTCGCTGGCCGGTTCATCAATGATCCTGAAGATGGTGAAGTGAAGTTAGCGTGTCGAGGCCAAGGCGTGTTGTTCGTTGAGGCTGTCGCTAACTGTAGTCTTGAGGATGTGAGGTTTCTTGACTATCCGCTGATGATCCCGCAGGATGATATCTTTCCGGAGCTCTCGCAAGATATTATTGAGTCAGTCGACATTCCATCCATGATGCAGGTGTGCCTTCGTAGTATTTTTACTTGTTTAGTTATGTGGCACTGTTTTTTTCTTTTGTGTAATCTACATCGTTATTTCATCAAGTTTGATTATGATAGATGTCGTGATCTAGAACTTAACAAAAATTATTTATAATTTTTTTTT
>NW_018212025.1:0-936 GCF_001263595.1 Phalaenopsis equestris | reverse complement strand
AACTTGAACTCATTTTTTTCAAATATTATAATACATTTTGTTTTTAATTAACAAATTGGAGTAGATATGAAATAGAATAAAAAGATAAATATTTGGTTTCAAATTATAAAAAAAACACACAAGGAAAAAATATGCTTTCATAATGTTAGAAATCAACATATCATCAATACAAAACACTATATAAATATATAAAATACACATCAACAAATCCTCAATAGATCTTAAATAGTAAATATTTAAAAGAAGACATTACAATATGCTACATAAATATACTTGATGAATTCACCAAAACATATGTAATCTATTCTCTTAATTGCATTATTTCCTGAACACCCTCCCCATCGGATGCGTTGAAGTCATTTGTACTAAGTCTTCATTAGGCAATGATTGTCTTGCCCGATGTTTGAATGCTTCCACAAAAATGCATCTTGGATCTTTGTCTAAAACCCTGAAATCAGTATCGTCTCGAGATGGATGCCTCCGTAAAAGAATTTGTAGTGTGTCATTGCAACAACTATTTTTATCTGTTTTTTGAAGGAATATGTGGACATATCTCAGAGTATTACTCGCTTCTTCTTCCATACTCTGAATGTACTCTTGATAACACTGTGTGATGATGAGTGTTTTTTGTTGAATAATTCTTTCCTCCCTTTAATAACTTAGTTGTTGCTCTCAAAATCGTAAATGTGGTACCATGTTGGGAAGGGTTTTAAGAAACCTTGTAGCAATGGTAATCTCGAATTGACGAGGTAATATTTTCTTGAATAATGACATCATTACTACATATCCTTAAATCAAACGCTTCATATATGGTCAAAGAATGTACTAACCTGGTAGAGGCATTGGAAATTTGTATTCAGGCAGCTGAGTAGCGAATTTGAATATGTGACTATCATGAGTACTCTCTTTTCATCCAACCATCAATAATGTAAAACA
>NW_018212024.1:0-936 GCF_001263595.1 Phalaenopsis equestris | reverse complement strand
ATATATATGTCATTGTGAGGTCTTAAGACTTATTTATGAGATAACTTTATTACTTGTGTTATTTTTTTGTTTGTATTGGTATTTTTGATTTGTAGTTGGTTCAACCTCATTTTTAGCATTTGAGAGTTGATTTTTATAGTTAGGAGATTTAAAAGAAGGGGCTTCTCATGTTAGAGTTCTTTAAGATGACTTGATGTTCTTTAAACCAGAGGAATGATTAAGTTTAGTTAATTAAATTTAGTTTTAATAATACATTTCAGTTATTAGTTTTTAAAAATTCAATATTCAAATTTTGGTTTTTTTTTAATTTTCATTTAATAGAACAAACAAAAAAAATAAAATAAAATAAAATAACAAAACTAATTATAAAATTATGAAATTAAATCGATACTATACATGTAACACATGTAATTTTTTATGTTTGCTCATAGCCTAACTCTTAACTAATAAATAAATTTTGTTCTACTCATAATTGAACAATTTAAACCGAATTAAATTTTGGTTCGGTCAATTTGGTTCTATTGAAGTTTGGATTGGTTCAGTTTTTGAGATTTTGGATTTTAGTTGCAGTCGGTTTGACCATTTTGATAATCGATCCATTCGAATGAATGCTCATCCGTGGCATCTCTTTTTTTTATGTCCAATAAATTCCAATGTATTTACAAATCTAACACTTAATCTTTACTTGTTTACATTTATAACACCCAAAACTTTCATTTCTTTTCAAAATTATCATTATTTTAATTTTTAAATGTGAAATGCACATATTCATTCATTAGCAAATATGTGAAAATGGAAGTTTGGTTGTTAGATATGTAACTATGTAGTAATTGAGTGATATGTACGTAAATTTTCCTCTGGTTATTGAATTTCATGTATAGTAACTAATTTATAAATAGAATTTATTAAAGATGAAAAAAATATTTGTTGAATTTA
>NW_018212023.1:0-936 GCF_001263595.1 Phalaenopsis equestris | reverse complement strand
TCTTAACACATACAAATCTAGTTATATATCACATTATGAAATTTATCAATCCAAGTAGTTATTAGGCTAAAGTCACATTAATGAACACATAAATTAAGCACAAAAATCAACACAATGCATTGAAACAAACCATTATAATATTTGTACACAAAAATAAAATGTGTCATAATCGTCTTTGGTGCCCTCACATCATCTTCCTAAATATCCTTCAATGTTGGTTTATTTCCAACTTGATATCGAAAAAAATCTAATTTGGATTTCACTTTCACTATAAGAAATTGTGCTAAAGCCGACGAAAAAATTGACATTTTTTACATTCCAGAAAAAATTATTCCAATTACCAACGATTTTGGGACAATTTTTTATCTTGGTTATTTACAACAGCATAACTACAACATATATCATTATTTATCAACATTATTTTATTTTCTGACTGTTTTCAAATATAACCAAAGGAATAACCCATCGGTTATAAGCAAATATTAACCAACGATTATAGTTCGTCGGTTATCTTTGAACCCACCGTCAAGCGCATTTTTAACCAACATATTTTATTATTAAGCGATGGGAACGACCGTCGATAATAGTGTTAATAACTGAGATAATGAAATTCATTCATAGGCCGTCAGAACTAATTATTTATCCCATCTAAAATCACTTTTCTTTCGGTCTTGCCCTAATCTCTAATCCCGACACTTGTCTTCTCTATCGAAAGCCCTCGCCTCTCCCCAACTTTCACATGTTCCACTATGTTTTATACAAAACCTTTACTTTCTCCCTCGAAACCCTGACGATAAAATTGAAATATGAGCTTGGGAATGTAGCAGTGGGATCACGACATAAAGTGACTAGAAACCTCTATTTTTCTCATCCTTTCGCTCCTCTGCTACCTGAAACGACTGAAGAAGGTAACTTGTTATCTTCATTTTTGTTTTT
>NW_018212022.1:0-936 GCF_001263595.1 Phalaenopsis equestris | reverse complement strand
GGCATATTTGACTATATTTACGTAAATCCTTTTTAAATCCGGGTTAACAACTTGCATATATTTTAAAATTTATGTATTTTCAGGAAGCGGAACGTGAAATCACGGAACTAGTCGTTAAATTCTTTGTGCCGAGCATCTACGAAGACAAAACGGGCCTCAAAGAATTCACACAAGCAATCCACGGCTTCCATGCCTTGGACATCTACCGCCGAAGCAGACTCTTCATGTTCTCGAAATCCAACCAACCACTGAGAAGTCCACGTCCTCCCATCACCGACTTCGCCCTGATGCGCTCTGCCACGCGGCTCCATGAGGCCGGCATCACCTTCCAACAGAGCCCTTCCACCGCCCTCACAGCCATTGATTTTAAGCCACGCTGTGGCATCCTCACGCTGCCCTGCATAACCGTGGATGACACCACCCAGTACGAGTTTCTCAACATGGTTGCCCTGGAACACCTACATGCAGGGTGCGGCAGCGAAATATCTTCCTATCTTGCCTTCATGGACGCGCTGGTGGACTCAGCTGAGGATGTGCAACTGTTGCACAAAAATGGACTTGTCAACAATGGGCTGGGGAGTGACGATGACTTTGCAAGGCTTTTTAACAGTATGAGCAGGGAGGTGATAGTGGACCAAGGAGGAAGTCTGGGGTCAGTGCAGGTGTCGGTGGAGAAGTATTGTCGGAAAAGGTGGAATAATTGGAAGGCGAACCTGGTGCATACATATTTTAGGAATCCTTGGTCATGCATATCTGTTATAGCTGCTGCATTTGTCATCTTGCTCACTATTCTCTCTACCGTCATCTCTATCTTCCAGTGGAAAAATGTGTGATGCACAGAGTTTACTTGATCAGTTCCTGAGCGCCAATTAACATGATTTAAACGGAATTATATGTTCATTTATTTTGCGTTGAGATATAATTTGTGTTTTTTTT
>NW_018212021.1:0-936 GCF_001263595.1 Phalaenopsis equestris | reverse complement strand
TATCCCAATTGTAAAACACATGCCATAACCTTTTAATAATAGGAAAGCAATTGATATGATCAACAATCTTCCAATGGGGGACAGTAACATAACTAACTAGCAAATCATAGGTGACAGAAACACCCATCAGCAGTGGGAAGTTTGAATCATAGGTGAAAGAAGAACCCAATAGAGAGAGCATAAAGCAGTAAATAGATAAATATCTTGACGATAAAGCATCAAACAAAAAATTAATAAACCATCCAATCCAACTATCATGTAGAGCACCCATATCTTAAAGATATAAACCTTGCAGGTAGCAAATGAAAGAGGTGCCTTTATTGTACAGAAAGAGCCATACATGTAACAGAATAGTGAGATAGGTAGTGAAAGGAATTGCAACCATAATCAGAATGCATTTCTCAATATAAATACCCAACAAAAAAGGTAAACAAATGTGAGGAATTCTATAATGCCCAAAAGTTGCCAAACATACAACCAGGACCCCAAATTCTGTGTCACCAAATGTCAAGCAGGAAATCATGATAAGAATAAACCTACCATAGAGCAATGAAAATCATTGGAGATAAAACTAGGCTCTAATGAAAAGAGTGTCCAATAGATCACTTTGGATAAGAGTGTAAAGATAAGAAGGAGGTATATCACCAACCTTAGTACCATCAAGCCACATTTTAGCAAACCAATCTGCAAGAGTGTTTCCTTCCCTCTGAATGAAGTTATGTTGTATATTAAGATGATTTATATCTATAAAGACCAAAATTCACTTTATTGAAGTAATGAGGTACCAAAAAGGTTTCCTTTTTCTAGTTAAGGTATGAAACAACTCTTTTGAATCGGTTTCCAAGACAACATTTTTAAACTGTAAAGAAGTAGTAACCTACAGAGCGAAAAGTACAGCCCAAGCCTCTACTTGAAGGGGAGATGAGGCAATACAAT
>NW_018212020.1:0-935 GCF_001263595.1 Phalaenopsis equestris | reverse complement strand
TGTACAAATATGTTTAAGGTAAGAGTCATCTGGATAATGACTTTCTGCTGTTCTTTTCCATCAAATTTTGTAAATAAAAGCTAAGATTTTGGGAATGAACGAGCACTTTTTAATGTAACGTGAATGAAACAAGATTCTTCTAGAATTTGAATAAGTGAGACATAAAAAAAGCACAAGGCACTACTTTTGTCACCAACCTCGTAGCAAATTAATAGTCAAGTTAAGTCAATGTTAGCCTTCAAACTGTAAGAAGATTGCTTGAGAGGGCATCCCTTAAACCAAATGAGCTTTATCTGAGTGGCCAACTTAGCAAAGTAATGGGAAAATGATTTCTTAGCATTCTGTAGAGCATTTTAAAAAGTAGTAGTAATTAAAACATTGGAGATATCATTAAAAAATTAAGGATATAAGTACTGAATAAATTTATTCAAACATAAACAACGCTAATTAAAAAAACCTTTGCATTGAAAGGCATCTTCTAGTCATAAACAATATTCTTCAAACATTTAACAAATGTGTTGAAACCGAAAGTGTCCAAATCCTTCAACATTAAATTAGACTTTACCATACACATCCTCGATACGTTTGAACATATCATTTATTTAAACCTCTAGTTTATTTTTAGAGATGTTCAAGAGAATCTTTATTAATATGTAATTCAATTTTATATCTTAGATCATTCTATAGAACCGTTTCTAGCTTATACTAGCTCATAAACCCTATATTAACCTTTGTATAAAGTCCAATAAGTGACCTTTGAATGACTTTGAGACTCCAATGAACTTTTATAAGATTATAGGAGGAAGTCCATTAACCATTTAAGCAATTTCCTTTCAAACATGATTGATTTTAGACGATATGTGGTCAAAACATTCTCTGACCTTAACCACAATTATATTTAGTAAATTCAATTAGTGTTTCAAGTATTCTTTTTT
>NW_018212019.1:0-935 GCF_001263595.1 Phalaenopsis equestris | reverse complement strand
CAATAACATGATCACACAAGATTAAAGAAAACCAGAACAATATCTAAATGGAAACACGATCCAGAAAAGCACACAAGAATTTAACATGGAACAACACGAGAATGGAAAAAATACCACAGAGGCATACTACCAGAAAAAATTTACTATGAAACCAAAAAGTTTTTAGAGAGAACTCCACCAGATTTCTCTCTACACACAAGGAAACTTGTAGAACTCACTCCAAACTCTTCATGCTCTGATTTGAAGCAAAAAACACAAGCTAAGATCACAAAAATTCACCTCCAAGACACTTCTTTCATTTACCAGAAACTTCTCGAAGAACTTGTATAGGGAGCACTACAGCCAGAGCCTAACCTTAGAGTGTTTGAAATTGGTCTTAAAATCAAAAAATCGTGCCAACTGTTTTTGGTGCTTAGGCGCTCAAAGTTGGCACCAAAGCGCCATGCTCTCTGTCAGTGCCCAAACTTGGGCGCTTAGGAGCTCAAAAAATGAGGCAAAAACGCCCATCCCTCTGTTAGCACCGAAACAAAGTGGGTGTTTGGGAGCCCAAATGGGCGCTAAGGCGTCACCCTCTCTTTCTGCACCCACATGTGGGTGCTGAAGCACCCATATGGGGAGCAAAAGCGCCGCCTCCACCCCGCCACCCCGCCCCCAAATAGGGTAAAATCGCACATCCCTCTATCAGCACCCAAACAAAGTGGGTGTTTGGGCGCTCAAATGGGTGCAAAGGTGTCACCCTCTCTGTCGGCACCCATATGGGGCGCAAAAGCGTCACCGCCACCCCGCCACCAAACCCCCTGCCCGCTTCAGTCAGTACCCAAAGATTGGGCCCCCCATAGTCTTTGCCCACATGTGCTTGGTCTTCATTCGCGTGTGCTAGTGCTTCAAATCAGACTCTAGGCCTAGGGCTGTCAAAAAAGCTCGTTGTTCGCGAA
>NW_018212018.1:0-935 GCF_001263595.1 Phalaenopsis equestris | reverse complement strand
TAATTTAGCTATTTCTGCCAAGTCGCTAGACTTTCCAGACAGTTGAAACACTCCAGTGAGATAATTACTGAGTTATTTTTTGTTATAAGATTTTGTGAATGTTCTACTTATGAAACAGAAGTAAAATTATTGCATCAATATAAATGAAAACACCCCAATAGAGGTCTTGAATTTTGAAAACCAGAAGTTGTGCTCAAAATAATCTTTTTTTAGTCCAGTTCCATTTATTTCTGCTTTTAGAAATTGAAAAATTTTAAACCAAAAACAATAGCAGAAAAGTTTAAACATTTAAAAATGTCAATAGCATCTATTTTAGCACATAAAGATGTAAAGCAACACTCCAAGATAGTACAGCAGGAAGAGGAGCCAATACTACTGATGCCGGGAGCAACTGCATGTTTTGAAAAATCAATAAGCAGATGGCTTCTACACGAGACAGTTAGAGTACAAATCTTATAAGCCCATCCCCGCAAAAAGGAAAAAAAGGGGGGAAAAAACAACCAGCATGCATGATAGCACAGAAACTGAAAACCCATGTAGAGTTAGAGTTTAAGATCTTAACGAAGGGACGAAGCTTTCAAATTAAATGCAAAAGACAACACCAAATTAACAAAATGGCACCATTTGCATGAAAGGGAACAGGAAGGCAATAACAGAAAAACATAAAATGAGTATTGATCATAAAATCAATTTCTTATAAAGAAATAGAGTTTGTCTCATAAAGTTGCGTTTGCATAAAAGTTTAAGGAATTGTTTAGCGGTTCATTATTTTACTTTCTAAGAGAAATGCAAGAATACTTACTACCAGAACACTCACAGTTTATTTTCTTTGTATTTTGATTTTGAACTGAAAGATTGGAGGGAGATCTTAGAGTTAGAATATAATATTTTGGCAAAAATTTGAGTTGGTTTCAATTAAACTAGAGAGATACTTT
>NW_018212017.1:0-935 GCF_001263595.1 Phalaenopsis equestris | reverse complement strand
CCCAGCCTCTCCACAGTTGAGAGTGAGAGGCCAAATCTCTCTGCTAGTGAGAGCAGTCCTGCTTTCTCTGCCTTGGTTAGCAGCCTGAGCTTTTCAACATTTGAAAGGAGTTTGACAGTCTGTGCATTGTTGTTTGTTTGTTGCAGACCGGGCTTGCCAAGAGGGATGATAATTGAACCCTGCATTAAGAGTACCGGTTTAGTGTCATTAGATGAGAGATTTCAGATCTTGATAGGGTGACAGCTTTGTTGAGGTGTTTTGTTTAGCTGGCTGCTAACGCCAGCAGCCTCTTATATCTGAAACTTTCTCCCTTCATTTAATCTACCTATTGAGTTACCCCTCCAACCTTGGGCAGGCATTTAAAGTAAAGCTAAAATGTCCTTGTTAATCATTAATTTTCTTCATACTATCTCCAAAAATTGTGTTGGTGTGCTACTGCAGTTAATGAAAATGCAAACAACTGAGCAAATATTTATTGTTGCTAATTTTGATCATTACACAAGATTGAATTCTTAAAATTTAATTATTACGCACTACATCGGCTGCTCACTACTGCTATTACAGAGACAATTTTTCTTAGATTTTAATTATTTCAAATGGATTTTGTTTGATAGTTTATCAATCATAATCAGGATTTCATCACTATAGGAGTAGTAATTGTTATGGGTTATCAGCACGTGTAAATCTAACTTTGACTTGAAATATTCTATTCTAAAAAAATTTCATGAGCAAAGGCAACTTGATAATCAAGCTGAACAAGCAAACTTTCTTTACCCAGATTTATGCCCAGAAGAGTGAAATTTATGTACCTTTCTTTCAGCAGAAATTTTAGTTCCAGGTTTCTTCGTGGCTTGAGACTTGATAATCAATGGAGAAACAAAAGACCTGCTGCAGCTGCAGAACCCTATTGTCTCCATTAATCAACTCCCTCTCCC
>NW_018212016.1:0-935 GCF_001263595.1 Phalaenopsis equestris | reverse complement strand
AATTAAGTGGTATGTATGTAAATCTTCCTATATATTTTTTGCGTCCAAGTTTTGTTAGTAAAAAATGGAACCAACATTTTCGGTAGGTTGTTCAAGCGACGCTTTCTGCTCCTTTTTCTATCCTGGATGCATTTGATTAATAACTCATTTACCATCAGTGCTTTTGACATGAATTAATAAATTTACAGGCAACATTTAGGAAAGAAGACTCAATGTGAAAACCTTTTGTTTGTATATATTTCAGGTGAACTACTGCAAGGAGATCGTTTCTTCTTTGAAATCAGCCGGCATTCGCGCCGAGCTTTTGCATGGCGAGCGCCTACCAAAGCTAATAAGGAATGCAGAGAAGCAAAAAATTCCTCTGATGGCAGTAGTTGGACCAAAGGAAGTTGAGAGCCGGACTGTAACTGTGAGGTCGCGTTATGGTGGCGAGCTGGGAACTATGACTGTTGATGAGTTCATTAATGGTGTCACGTCCGCTGTTGAGAAGAAGACCTCTTGGTAGAGAAGCCTGATGGTACTTTCAGAAGTTCTGAAGGTAAATAAACGAGTTCATAAACCCAGTGCATGTTCTGTCTGAAAAATATCGAAGTTCCTTGTGAATTCTATCCTCCTTTAATCTTCTTCTTATGTTTATTTCTTTGTTAAATTGGAATATATTTGAATATCTGTTTAGTTATGTCTGTATTCGTCTGATGGAACTTATATAAACACTCTTTATTTATGAAGCATATGCTTAAATAAAGAATATATTTGGCAACCATGTTTTCATTTCATTATTGGAAACATACTGGAATTTTTCCAAAGTTTGTGAAAATCATCTGATTTCACTTGTTTTGAAAGCGCCTGAGTGAAAATTTTAATCGATTAATCTAATTATGGTTATGTAAACCCTAGTATATAAGAATTATGTGGTATGCATCTAAATGACCCTT
>NW_018212015.1:0-935 GCF_001263595.1 Phalaenopsis equestris | reverse complement strand
TTAGCTAGTTTTATTTTATATAACCGTACCCTTTTACATGTTCCTCTCCAAATCTTTTAAAATTTCAAATCATTCTTAAGGTTTAGGTTTAAGGCTCCCTAAAATAGATTAAGGCATTCTTCTCCTCGACTAGTTTCAGTTTTGAAGTAAGTCCCACATTGGTAGCAAAGTCTGATTTGTCAAATCACCCTAATCACCTTTCATGTTTGATGTGACTCTCCATGCTTTCCATCTTAATATGATCAGGAAATTTCAAATCTTTCTTGAGGTTTAGGTGTAAGTCGCCCTTAAATGGATTAAGACATCCTGCTCCTTAACTAGTTTTAGATTGGGTGCAGGTTCCCACTTTGGCAACAAAACCCAATCTGATCTTATTGAATTATTTGGCTTTCGATATACAAATATGATATATTCCCCAATATTAACATTTAAAATTATAAATTTGTATGTTCACAATATTTCATCATGTTATATATATTTATGTGTGTTGTGTGTGTGTGGAAAGAAAAATATCCTACTAACCTCCTCATCAGAGAGTTAATTTCTTGCAGGCATGAAGGCAATGTTGCATGAAACTCAGTCAACTAATCAAATTGCAGGCCAACGCATTACCATCTTTGTTTAAAATGCCATAATTTATTTCCACTAATATAAATATAAAGAATGGACAGAATAAGGTGACCCTCAAGCACACAGAAAATGCTGCAGTATAATTGCATAGTTAAGAAACATGCTGGTAGAAAATTCTTCTAACATCATTAACTCTGCACAAAATTTACATAATCGGTATCATAAAACTCCTTACTCTTCCCTGGGAATCCACCTGCTCCACCATATCCTCTTACTCTGCCTGGTTATCTCCTCCATGCTCACGCCGAGTGTTTTAACAATTTTCCTTTGGAGAAGAAGAAACGATGCCAGCGCATTCCTCTGCT
>NW_018212014.1:0-935 GCF_001263595.1 Phalaenopsis equestris | reverse complement strand
GACTTCAAATTCAAGTTGAACATGACTGACATCTAAACTTCAACTTGAGGGGGTATTAGATTTATAATGAAAATCCATAGCTATTATTACTTATTATTACTTTTTATTAGCCATTATTCCTTGATTATATATTTTCTTTTTGTTTTATTCTGTTTTTATTTCTTCTTTTATTGTGGCAATTGTAATTGGGTTTAAATACCTCGTCTTCTATTGATAAAATTATGCTCCTCTCTTCACAAATTCAACTTAGCCTTGCAACTTTTTTACAAATAAAACCCTAGACTTCCTCTATTTACAAGCATGACCATAAATTATATACAAAACTCAACATTGAGAACTTTGAGATTCTCAAAAGATTCTGTAAGATTTCTTTTCCACCGTATTTACTATTATTTTATCTATCGGCCAGTTGATGTTAGTTTTGCACATACTGGGAATCTTTCACTGACACTTGCATTTCATCTTTTCTTTCAAATATTGAATAGGTTTCTTTTTAGGGACATTTACATTTCCACCCACTTCCTATGTAATTACATATCTGACACCTAATTGTTACTTTGTACATGTACACTACCCAAATTTTTAATATCACATAAATAATATCATCATTTTAACTTTTAAGAAGTGAAATACACCTTCTAAAGGTGGTATGCATTTAAAAATTGAAGTTTAGGTGTTAGATATCTTTACACATTGGAATTGAGTGGTATGTAAGTAGATCTTTCTTCTTTTTAATGCTCTAACTTTGCTTGAATGGAGCATAACTTGAAATTTTTGATGCAGCATTTCTCCAATGCTGGATTTCCTTGCCCAATCATGCAAAGCCCTTCGGATCACTTTTTGCGTGCAATTAATACAGAATTTGACAGGATCATAGCCATGTGTAAAAATTTTCAGGTATTTATTGTTGTCTTCCCTCTATTTTGGTTTTTTTT
>NW_018212013.1:0-935 GCF_001263595.1 Phalaenopsis equestris | reverse complement strand
GAACGTTATGAAACAAAACCTTTGAAATTAAGAGTATTTTGAATATTTTATGGATTTTTATAATTAAAAAATTACTTAATTTTTGAATTTTTAATGTAATTTATATAATTTGGGTTAAATGATCTCAAAAGCTATTGAAACTATTTTTTAAAAGGTGATATTGTTGTTAAACACAATTTTGTGAATTTTTGAAATTTTATTTATTTATTATCATTATTTTAATTGTTATTGCAATTTTTCAATTATAAAGTCATAATAAATTCAAATTATCTCCAAATTTATTGAAATTTTGTAGAGATGTTTAAAATAAAATACTATATAAACCATTAAATTCTAAAGTCATTCTAAGTTCAATTGAAATTTCTTGAGTTATTAGCTTAATTTAATAATTAACTTATTTAATTTTATTTTTAATTAAAATTATTTGATTTTAGGTTTCTTTGTATTTTACTTGTTCAAATAATGTGTAGGTGCAATTTAGATGAAAATTTGTGGTTCAAATGATGGATTTGTGAAAGTTTGAATTGTTATGAGTATATTTGCAATTTTCAAAATTACATATTTATTCATTTCATTCAAAATAAAATTCAAATCATTACTTCATATTTTCTTATTGTTAAGAAGTGAATTATGTTAATCAAAAAGTAAGTTTGAATCTTGATTGTTCAATTTATTAAGTTTAAAAGTAAATCGAGGACTTTAAGATTCGACATTCAAGGTTTCTAATAGGCACAAACCCCTATAATTAATTACATCTCTCAGCAGCAAGACAACTTTTGATTAAGCTAGTTATTAGGGTGTTGATACTCAATTCAGCAGTAATTAACTCTATAGGAAAATCCCAATTAAAGAATAAATATACATATAAAACTATATTCTTCATGAAACATAGAAAAACACAATTATTATCTCAACATACAACATTATGGCCTATG
>NW_018212012.1:0-935 GCF_001263595.1 Phalaenopsis equestris | reverse complement strand
ATATCATTATCCTCCAATTATCATTTAATTTCTCAAACTTTTCTATTATACTTCAGTTCTTGATCTAGGCACATTTGGACTTGAATCGGATCACTTTTGATGTGCTTTGATCTATCTTGTTTAGACGTTCAATTCGATTTCAAGTTCGCCGAATTAAAAATTCGGAAGATCCCTAATTTGATTCTGGAAGCTTTTAATCAGGAGATGCATCAAGATTCATGGCAATGCCAATGCGTTTTTTTAGTTGATGAACATTATTGATTTAATTTTTTTATGAACATTATCGGATAAAAAAATTAATTTTCTGATACTTACATTTTGATATATAATGAATTAATATAAAGCAGATTGATGCATATTTTGAGTAATTTTTATAGAATTTTTTATATATGTTAAATTATACGATATGGCACCTTTAGGTGTTATTTGTCGCTTCTTATGTCTGTCACATGATTTGATTTCATACTTGAATTCAGATTTACTTATTAGATAATTATAGATAATGTATTACGTAATTTTGAAAACTACAAGGATTTTATTTAATTAGTAAATTTTACATTACTTCTATTTATAATTACAACTTTTTACCATGCAAGATTTTTTTTATTTTTTAATTTATTTTTCTATTAATATTTTAATGACATGGCTTACAAATTATCTATCGTAAGAAAAACATTTGGGGCTCGTTTGAGCAGATTTATGCGGACACGGAAACAATGGAGAAAGTATTGTTTGAAGGAGTATCTTCGCCGAACGTTTCGTCCAACGCAACTCGGATTTTCTCTTATTCCGGAATGCAAATTTGTGCCGGCTTTGCCACCAATGTTCAGCATTTGGTAGCGAAAATGTCCAAAATATCCTAATTTGTTCATGAATAGCTCGCGTTCGGCTCGTTAAGAAGCTCGTTTGCTAAGTTAACGAGCAGAACACGAACA
>NW_018212011.1:0-935 GCF_001263595.1 Phalaenopsis equestris | reverse complement strand
GGCTGATTTGTAAATAGCAAGTTTTGGGTGGTATGTATGTAATTGCCCCCAAGCTTGCTTCCATTCAGTAAAAACAATAAGATAAAATAAAATAAAATAATCATAAATGTCCGATCTAATGTAGCAAAATCTATTTACAAAAACAACCAGTTAGAGGCATCAAAATTTTAATCATTTAATTATTGAGTTATTGACATTTCATTTGTAATTTTGGCCTAATCCCTAGCAACTATATATGACTTAAGTATGTGTCTGGCAATCTGTTTGACCCAATCAATGCATTATTGAAGTAGGATTATTACAAGTTTATTCCACCAAACCCAAAAGACATTTTGGGCAGAATTTTGACTAAATGATCCCTATTTTATCAAATTTAGCATGTAGAATTTGATTTTTTTTATTCCTTAATTGAAGTTGATTGGAGTAAGATTTGAATTTTAACTCTAGTTTATGACCAGTTAATTAAGTAATAGTTATCTATTTTTTAGATGAGAGAGTTCAATCTAGTTGATTATGAACTCTTAATTGCGTGTTTTTATTATTATTTTGGGTTGGATTTTTGTTAGTTTTTCTCTCCACCACTTCTCGAAAGCATCATTCTTTCACTTTACCGAATCCCACCCCCAGCTCGTTGGTCATCCTTCCAGATATTTCAATCATTCATTAACTAATCACACTTGTTTTTTAACTGCATTCTATCATACTATTTATCTGTATTGTACTTGAATTTTCTAACAATACATTTGTTTGCCTTCCTTATTGAAATAAGTCGTCGGCTTATTTCCCTATCCGGTCTCGTTGAGGCAAAGGACGCAAAATGAATTTATCATTACAAAGCACAAAAACACATGAGTGATGACCGTTTAGTCATCCCAAACCTAAAATGAATACCATTACTCCATTTGTACATAACAACCTATAAAAAGAAAAAAAAA
>NW_018212010.1:0-935 GCF_001263595.1 Phalaenopsis equestris | reverse complement strand
TTTTTTTTTACGTGAAATATATCTTTTCACGCACAGTTTTATGCCACGCATGATGTTATAAATGTAAATTCCAAAATTTGGATGTTTAGATATGTAAATAAATAAGAATTTGTGGGGTGAATTTAAATTTAAGTTCATTTTCTTAGCTCGGAAAAAGTCTTCTGCAGGTTAATTGAATGCTTGATACTCGTGTGTGTAGGATCACATGCGGTCCGACCTAATCAATGTCTCGCCGGCCGATATAAACAGAAAAATATTGTATCAGGACTCTTAATATATTCGAAGTTCAATTATGGGACCTCATGTGTCAAGTGAGCTCCACTATTTTTAACACTGACCAATGTCACTGTATTACGGTGGAGCTCATTTGACACGTGATGCTCCACCATTGGACTCCAAACACAAACTACATTAGGACTCATGATGTAATATTTTCTCGATATAAACCGATAGTGGGCCCCACAAATCCCACTATTCCACATCCTATCCGAACCGGTTTGAATCAGGCCGGCTTGCCTTTTGTGTGGGTCCAACCGATCCCATTATCTACAATTTTTTTTAATTACTTATTTTAATTTTCTCATCGGCTTTATTTATTCCTTTTTTTTTTATCGGGTTAATTAATCATTTCGTATTTCTATTTACTCGACCGTTTGATTGCCACGTGGCATGTCATAATTGAAATTGACGTATACATTGACCAATTAAATAAAAAAAAAAATCTTTATTGACAATCTTCGTCGTAATGTTTCGTTAATTACCGGAGTCCGAACGCTTAGGCTTTGGGAAAGCCAAAAAAAAATAATAATAATAAAGAATTTTCATTAATGGGAAATTTATTTTATATCGTGACATATATATTCAATATTAAATTATTAAATTTTATATTATTTTTTTTTAAATTTTTTTGTGCATGAGAAAAAATAAGCTCCTCA
>NW_018212009.1:0-934 GCF_001263595.1 Phalaenopsis equestris | reverse complement strand
TCTGTATTTGTGTCGATTACTGTTTTTCTTCGCCCAGATTTCTCAACAATATTATAAAATTTATTGTTAGTTCTTAAATAATTTTTTCATTTTAAGTCATATTTTATTTTTTTTTTAATGAATTTCAAACCCCGTTCAACCTCAGAACTTTTTCTCCTTCCAATCTGGCATTGGGTTTGATTTGAAAACCATGCTTAAAACTTAATGCTGATATGCCTTTAAAAGAATTGCTTAAACCTTCCTTTCCCTTTTTGCTTTTCTAGAATTGATGATTCTTATTATGATGCTTTAGGATGAGGATTTGAAAGCTTTCAGACAGTGGCAAAGTAAAACTCCTGGTCATCCTGAGAATTTTGAAACTCCGGGCATCGAAGTCACCACTGGTAAGCAATTTGTGTGTACAACTGAACTATGCATGACTATTCTTGTTCTGTAAATAATTCTTTTTCAATATTCTCCTTGATGTTACATGCTATGCCATTGTGCTTCAGGTCCTCTTGGTCAGGGTATTGCAAATGCTGTCGGATTAGCGCTTGCTGAGAAACACTTAGCCGCCCGCTTCAATAAACCTGATTTGGAGATCATTGACCATTACACGTAATAGTTTTGTAGTCCTTTCTTCTCAACTGTTATTTTTAGATCGAAAAAGTGTCAAAAGGGTCCGGTAATTTTTTTTTTGTTTTTTTACAGTGGGTCTTTTAGTCCCATGATATATAAAATGTCGATTTAGTCATCATAATCATTTAGGAGAATTTACATACACATGACTTGTTAGGTATGGCTTATATATCGGGAATTTGGAGTCTCTTGAATTTGGAGAGGTGTCTCCTAGAATGAAGAGGCGTGTTTCTTGGTGTGAAGAGTTGTGTCTCTTGGATTAGTGAGTTGGGGGGAGCAATGACGTGTTTGTAATTATCTGTGGGTTTTATCTATA
>NW_018212008.1:0-934 GCF_001263595.1 Phalaenopsis equestris | reverse complement strand
CTCAAAATTGAATGTGATTTTTTTAGTTCTAACAAAGGGACCTTGCAAGTTGGATGAGAAACCTTATAGGCTAGATGAGTCACTCTATAAACTAGATGAATTACTATACAACTTGCATAAGTTAACTTATTGGTTGGAAGAGTGACCTAACAGGCTAGGTCATGAACTTTAAGAGATTGAGCGGGTGCTTCCATAGTTGGGCGAGTAACTCTGTAGTCTGGTTGAGTTACTTCGTAATATGTTTAGATGAGTGACCCTTACATGAGTCACTAAGTTTATTAGCAAGTCCACAGTGCCCATTAACGTAAGTGTAGCAAGTTCTCCATTGGTCATGACGAGTTAAGTTCTTCGTTTGTCGCTTTGACCGAGTTTCTTCTAAATTTGAGCAAGTTTGGACAAGCCATTGTGTGCTCATTTGACATCACATAATTTGGCCAATTTATCTAGAATCATTCGGAATAATCTGCAGATACTAATATCATTTTAAGCATAATGCTCCTTTGGCATGCCTTCAGCTTGATGGGGGTTGGTTGCTCCCTTTGTACTAGTTTATCGTTCATTTTCAGCTTAATTCATCTTAACTCCGGGTGGTAATATGCTCGCAATTTTATTCATATTAAATTCACATTATTGTACATCATTACTTGATTACAAATGTGCAGGAATTGGAACTTCTAAAATAAATTAAAAGGTTTTAATTTAATTTTGAGTGCCTTTTACACCAAAAAAATTACATTAAAAAATTGTGTTTGTTCGGATTAACTATAAATTATTTCAATTTAAGCAGATTACACTCAACATTGAAGAAAAAAAAGACTTACAAATGGGTCAAATTTGAGCCCGATTTATCATCAAGTTTAAATATTTTACGTAAATCAGAGATAAGCATCAGTGTCTAAGTGTGCTTTTGGGCAATAGTGCGGTGGCGGTGTAG
>NW_018212007.1:0-934 GCF_001263595.1 Phalaenopsis equestris | reverse complement strand
TCTCCCAGATCCATGGCTGTCCGACCACGCCGATCTGGATCGAGTCTTCGTTGCCGGCGATAGCGCCGGCGCCAACATTTCCCACCATATGGCGTTGAGAGCACGGGAAGAATCGGAGGCGCGAGTTGCCATCAAGGGGGTCGCATTGATTCACCCATACTTTTGGGGATCGGAGCCGGTGGGCTCTGAATCGACCGATCCCGGATCCCGATCTCGCGTGGAAAAAATGTGGCAATTCGTGTGCCGTAATTCCACCGGGCCAGACGATCCTTGGATAAACCCTATGGCCGATGATGCGCCAGGCCTCGCTTCTTTGGGATGCCAGCAGCTGCTTCTCACTGTAGCCGAAAGGGATGCCCTCAAGCACAGAGGAAAAGTTTATTATGAAAAGATTAAGGAGAGTGGGTGGGGAGGCGAGGCGGAGCTGGTGGAGACGCCGGATTCCGATCATGTTTTCCATCTTTTTAATCCTGATACTGAGAAGGCGAAGGACATGGTTCAGCTTTTGGCCGATTTCTTCAACAAAGAATAGGCTTGATTCTGAGCCCGGTCGTCTTCTTCATCGGATCGTCTGTATTATCTAAATAATTGATCGATTTGATCACTTTGGCGATTAGATTATCTGTTTTGATTCTTCCTCTGAAATGTAAGAGTGATCGATCTCTTGTATTTGGCTTTGTGAAACTTGAGAAAAATCTGTTGGTGATGATTGATCATCTGTTGTTCTGTTTTCATTGTGGGCTCTTTTGAGCATTTTTCTTTTCTTAATTTGAATATTTTCACAACAGATTAGATTAGAATTATTTTGATTCTGTGTATAATATACTTACGGTTTATTTGCTTAATAAGATTGATGAGTGCAAGAGAATTCACAGCGGTAGGGTAGTTAATTAATATTTTAGAATTACATAACCTAATATACGAGAAAATATTA
>NW_018212006.1:0-934 GCF_001263595.1 Phalaenopsis equestris | reverse complement strand
TTAGTAAATGCTGTTCATTGAAAGGCTTCTTTTGTACTTTGCTCTAGTCTTGTGGTGTAATTCACCAGTTAGATTTATTAGAGCTAGTCTGCCCATGGATAAAAAATTTGACCTGTTTTATATGAAATCACTACAAAATTTTAGGCTTGAATCCAGAAAAGAGGCTGGAATTGCATTTACAATTAAGTTGTTAATCAGATAAGACCGCCGATTTTCTTACATTTTTATTGGTTAATCTGCGGCACAAAAACTAATTGTTTCTCAATTACTGCAATTCATGTTTTCTTGTGAGAGTTAACCACAGTTTTTGTTTATATTCAGCATGGGACTACTTATTTTGGTGCATTGGTGGGGAGGGTTGGCAGCAGAATTTCAGGGGCTCGATTTGTTCTGAATGGAACTGCATATAGATTATATCCCAACGATGGAAAAAACAGCATTCATGGTAAAACTAAATTGCAAAATTTATACAAATGGCGCTTTATATAACTAAAGCTTTGTCTATTTTTGCCTTTCTTCTGATCAGGGGGGCATAGAGGATTCAGCTTTGTCATTTGGACAGTCAAGGAGAAGGTTGATGGTGAATTCCCCTACATAAAATTGTATTATTACAGTTTTAACAAAGAACAAGGTATATTGTCTTAGATTTTATCTAATTATTAATAGAAGTGTACATTCTGTGATTTTAAATTGTTACACATGAATGTTCTTGGCTCATTCCGGACTTGATGGTCTCGACTAAATCGAAACAAATCAATCAGTTGTTTTAGAGGCTTTTTTAGTTCAATGTTATTGGTATGTGTTTGGTTCAGTAAGGTATTACAACGTTTTATAAATGGACTCCTAGGCTTCTTTGATATTCTCTTGTTACCAATAGGACCCTAAATAAGGTCCAATTATCAACAGTCCCCCTCAAGATGGGCAAAAGATATCC
>NW_018212005.1:0-934 GCF_001263595.1 Phalaenopsis equestris | reverse complement strand
TTTTATAATAATAATGTTATTTATTATTTAAAATCATCGATTTGCACATCTGTCACGCCTGTACGGAACCCTAGCTATATGGATGTCCTTTCCAAATAAAATCAACATTCTAAATTCGTTGGAGCAGTTCATTTTGTTATCCGGGATCGTCTGGACAAGCTCGCTGGTAGACAGTCCAATTTAAGCCAGTTTCTCGCGCGACGCGATGAGTGACACCAGTTGGCCCGACCAAAGCCATCCAAGGTGTGAAATGTCAGCTGACCTTCACCTGAGCCCTGACTACGTGTCGGTGGGTCTCGAACGGATGTCTCGAGCTGCAGGTAACTTGTTTGCATAAAGTGCAACCTTGAAACGCTCAAGCGGACATCCCCCACAAGTGACATAAAAAATTGATGTCAACAAAGATATAAATGTAATTTGGGATATTACAAATGTACCTACCCTACACATGTGAATTTTATTGAAATCTTATGATCTTATTCTTTAGAGCTAAGCAAACATTTCAAACTAGATTTTATAAATTTTTTTCAAGATTTTAAATGTTCAACTTGATGAATAGAGTAGATTTGTAATTTTGTAGTTTTCACTCAATTTTCTTAATTCACATAAAATCTCATTTGATAATTTTGTCAATTATTATTAGGTTTCCAAAACAGTGAATTCAATGTTTCTATGCTGATTTGAATTATTTAAAAGTAATTTAAAAATTAAGAAAGAAATTTATTCAACAACTGAAGATTTACAAATATACCTTTTCATACAAATTGCATTTTCAAATTGATTTATCTTTTAGCCATTTAATTCTAATTAATTACTCAAATATAATTTTTATGATTTCAAAGCATGTTTCAAAGATTTAATTGAGATTTTGAGATAAAAGGGTATTTATACAAATGTCAAATTGCAAATAAATTCTTACATTTACAAAATGAGT
>NW_018212004.1:0-934 GCF_001263595.1 Phalaenopsis equestris | reverse complement strand
TTGAGGCTCTGATATCAATTAAAGTGTATGATATAACTAAGAGAGTAGTGAATATTTCTTATTAAAACTATTTAAAATCACATAAATTTAATAGTGCGTGAAATTATAGACTTAATTTTCAAGAAAATAAATTTTAAAAAATATAACATTAGATACAAATTAACCAAAAAAAGTATATAAAAAAAATTTTACAAGCTTAAGCCTCTAATTAAGTCTTCACCAAGATTTACACTAATTAGGATTCTACTATTTTTATTGTATTGCAGATACATTCCCTTCTTTTTTGACTAAAGAAAGCATTTATATTCTTTTATTGACAAGAGCAATCCAAAAATTAAGTTTACAAAAATATTAGAATTTAAATGCAAATTTTTCTTACAAAAATTGTTAAGAAAAAAGTAAGAAAAAATTTAAGATTTTACTATTTTATCTAAACAAAAGCATAGCAAAGAAAATTGAAACTTTGGAAGAGTGATTATATAGACATAATGATCACTAAAAAATTTCAAAAATACTTGTAAATATTATGGAGTAATTTGGATCAACTATAAAATTTTATTTGAAGAAAAGATGCTACTTTAAAGAGACTTTAATAGAGAAGTTTAAGAAGATTTTATAATTTATCATTTTACCTCGAACTCACCAAACTATTTCTTATCACATAATAAGATTTTACAAGTATTTCATTTTATTTCTAGCTAGTCAAAATATTTCTTATTTATTTCATCTCAAAATACGACTAAAATAATTAATAAAAAAATCTTAAATACTCTCCAAATGGCTCGTCAAAAAGGCTACAATATCTAATTAAAATAGTCCAAACTAATCACTAATATTTCAAAAATCATAATAAATTTAATTTTAATAAATATTATGTCATATAAACTATCAAAACATATCTAAAGAATCTAGTGTATTTAATGAAACAAAAATT
>NW_018212003.1:0-934 GCF_001263595.1 Phalaenopsis equestris | reverse complement strand
TTCATAGAGGAATGCAAGCGGAGAGAAAAAGATCGAGTTTGCAGCTTCAACTCCTACACAAGGTCAACCAAGACAACCGGTTCGATCTCGAGTATATTCCCTAACTCATAGTAAGTCTGAAAAACTTACTGTCGCGAATGGTGATGAAATCTCTGATGAGTTTGGTGTTTTTTTATAAATAAGGATATTTTCTTGACATAGTTTTTTGCTTCAGTAAATAGTTGAGTCGCCTTGTATCTAGTCTTTACCTTATAATGATTACTTTTCATATTAATAAATGACCCCTAATTTCTTAGATAGCTAATATTGACCTACTTAATAAGATGTGATTTATGGTATGTGTTTTTTAAATTTTAAGTATGAAATTTTTGTAAGTGGGGAAGGTTGTGAAGCCCCATTTCAATTAATCGAGGAAGAGGAAACGAGAAACTGAAGGAGAAGTGAGGAGTCGGGCAGTTAAAGGGGGATGAGGAATCAAACAGCCAGGAAGCCGAGGAGGCGTAGGTGAAGCGAGAGGGTCGGGAAGTTGAATGGATACTTTCGTGTATAAATCCATGCTGGGACGGTAGGGCCGAGCTACTTACCTGAGGGTCGGGCAATTAGCGCCGAGGGAAGCAAAGGAGGTCACTTGGGGTTTTGCAGGCTTCAATAGCTCTGGTGAGTGCAACTAGGGCAAGGAGAAGAGCGTAAACAGAGGGCTTTAACCGAGCCCTAAGAAAGAAGGCGACGCCGCAATTGAGCGAAAGAGGAGGCGAGTGCGGGAGAAGATTCTTCATGCACTGTGACATTCGATCTTGTGCGATTGAGCCGAAGAAGAATAAAAGGAAGGGGCGGAGCGTGCGGGAGCCAGATCGGGCCGAGTCTTTGGGAGAGAGAAAGGTTTTGATTAAATGAATTAGTATGTTATAAATTATTAATAATGGGGTTTAATGAA
>NW_018212002.1:0-934 GCF_001263595.1 Phalaenopsis equestris | reverse complement strand
AAAAAAAATAGAAAATAAGCATAACGCAAAGCAGTGAGAACATTTTAGCTCTATTTGTTTGCAGGATCTGTGCAGGATTAAAACCTGGATTTAATCTAAATCCTACCAAACAGCAAAAAGGAACTTTAAATCCTACAGAAACTTGAATCCTGTTTCTCCTCCATTGCCTTAAAGGCGAGGCTTAACTCTCATCGCACAACTCTGGCCCATTCAATGCCTTCTCTAGCTTGCTCCAGTGGAGACTTCTCCTGGTCGAAGCGAAGGAGCGGCGTGGATGGTTAGGGTTATTTGGGCATCCACTAGGGTTTCCAGCAAGAACGGAGAGAAGCCTCTAACTCTCGGGAGCGAAATGGAGTGAAGATTCGTAAGAGAAACCTCAGATTCCAGAAAAATTTATTAAGAAAAACTCGAAAATGTGCTAAGAAAACAGACAAACCTCGGATTACAGAAAAGGTTGCAATCAATGCTGCATGGAATTCAAAATCCAAAGCACCATCAAATGCAATAAGAAGCAGAACTCACAATACAAATTCAAAAATAAAATCTTTCTATGAAAAACTCACTCGGGATTCGGTTCTACCATTCCTTCGAAGCGCTGTCTGGAGAGGGGGAAAAAAAAGGAGAAAAAGGGGCAAAGAGATCGAGCAAATGGTGAGTGATGAACAAACTTGGCGGGCAACACAGATGAACATTTATGGTCATTTTCAGAGCTAAAATTGGAGGAAAAAAAATACTTTTTTTCTAGCGATAATGACGTTTTTGATAAGGAAATGAATCCTTATTAAATCTTTCAAGGATAATGATCAAATCTGATTCTGCCAAAAACAAAAAATCACACCTTTGGGTTGCTGAACGTTCTTAAATAGATAGAATTAAAAAACTGCCAAAAATAATTTTCTACATTTTGCTTTTTCAGTTTTCAAATTTGTTTTTT
>NW_018212001.1:0-934 GCF_001263595.1 Phalaenopsis equestris | reverse complement strand
TAAAGAGCCTGGGTCGATTTCAATTCCCCTGTGTCTCATTTCAAAAACGATGAATTTAGCTGGTCTCCCTGCATGCTGTTCACGCCATTTGAGGTGGCCCAGCCCAACATTCATTCACAAATCCTTTAGGGATTAGTGAAACACTCCGCGCCTCAGAAGCTAATTCGCGTGTAGGCAGCGATTTCGGTCTACCGTTTACTTTATCTATTCATTGATCCATTGGCTTCGCTTAGGGTTCATTCGATGAGGAGTTTAACCTCCATTCCATTATACGAAAAAACAGACAAAACGTAAATGTTTCGTTTGCTTTATTCTTCCGTTCTGAATCAAGAAAAAGACGATGTAGTGTAAAATGCGGCTTTTAAAGGAACTTTTCTCAACTTTGAAGTACCGTCAAATGAGCTCTTAACATTCGTGTTGTGTCAAATGAGCCCTTAACATTCATTTACTTTTAACTCGATTGATCTGAACCTGACCCATTTAATATATTTAATACCTATTTAAATTAAATTCGGGTTACTTTTGAGCCAAATTTGAGTTTGAAGTCATATTTGGGCAAAGTTTGACAAAAAAAAGCTAATCAAATCAACATGAACTTCATGTTAGGTCAAGTCAACTCAATCTGTTGGCCCTATTTATGATTAATTTTGCTTAAATATTGAAAAATAATTTTATATAAATAAAATTAATAATTTTTTTTTTCTAATGAACTAATAATAAAGTGTAAGGCTGTCATCACAGCTGGTGGCATTATGAGTGCTGCAAGCCTACGAAACCATCAGGGCTTTGGTTAAGTCCAAGGAGACAGCCCATAAATGCTTAGCTGAGCATTTCCATAGATACATTCCGCTGACCTCACATCCCTTTCATATATATGTGTAACTTTTTATTTATTTGGCAAAATTATATTTTGCCAAAGCTTCATTTTTTTTTT
>NW_018212000.1:0-934 GCF_001263595.1 Phalaenopsis equestris | reverse complement strand
ATACTTAAACTTGGTCTAAAACTTTCTATTTACAAAACTAGCTCCTATTGTTATTTTCTGCAATGTCGTGTTTCTCAAAACCCTGGACAACAAAGAGAGATAAGAGGGAGAGAGTCTCGCAAGATGTTGACAATGGAAGGTTCGGAGAAGACCGATGATGGTTAGAAGTCGAGGAAGAAGATGAGTTAAGGAGCTTGCGATAAAAAGTGAATTGAAGAGACCACTGACATATGCTTGATGACAAGATAAAATGTTATTTGAAAAGTTTGATGTTGTGTGAGTAAATAGAAGAGTTTTGGAGTTAGGTATAATAGATAGTATCAATTATTAATGTGAAAATGTGCTTTTAATTATAGGAGCTAGATTTAAATAACTTGTTTCAAGGAATAAATTTATTTTGGGCTCTATTCATGATAATTATTATTGCTCTAGCATTATCAAAAATGAAAAAATATATTTTAATATTTGAGAAATTTATAATTGGATTTTTATTGGTGATTCATACCAAATATATAATTTTACTTATGTAACATTTTAATTTTTAATAGTATTGGTTTACTTGTGTATTTTTATCTTTTTGTTAATATGTTAGCATCCATTTTTGATGCAATGCATATGGGACATCCTTGCTGAGTGACACGGGATCGTATTGGGATCGTAGATGGACTATTGTGGCTCGAGTGGTCCTAGGGACATATAATTGAATGCTTCGGGCATAGTAGTTGAGGCTTACACCTCCATAGTCATTCCCAGAAGCGATGGTCGCCAAGTCGGCATCACCTTTGGTGTTCCCCGTGTCGACATTTGTTCCTGCATCATGGGGCCATATCTTGTTGTTACAGATGTTCTCATGACGCAGACCGTCGACGAGATTACCTAGCATGTGTTCATACCTTAAGCCTAATGTCACGGACAAATAGTCCCACATCGGCTA
>NW_018211999.1:0-934 GCF_001263595.1 Phalaenopsis equestris | reverse complement strand
TTCTTCTAAATCTAGATTTGTAGTAGTTCTTTAGCAATATATTGCTTCGTAATCTAATTTTGTTGTTTTCTGGCGGGACAGATTATTTCCATTTATCATCCATTGGCCTTAAGATTTTTCTTATTGCGAACACACTACCGCTCCGATGTCAATTATTCCGACAAAGCTCTAGAAACAGCATCAGATCGGCTCTTTTACATATATCAGGTAATTTGGTATTATTCAGGCAACATCATAATTCTATTTCATGTTGTGCGATAAAAGAAGTTGGAAGATTTACCTACATACCACATGATTCCTATTTATTTACATATCTTACTCTTAAACTCCAATTTTTACATACATGCCATGATATTGGAGTTAACTCGCACAACAATAGGAAAGTAAATATTATTACTGAAATTCAAATATGAAGTTACAACAAATTACCTAAAATATAAAATAACAACGAACACTACATGTTAACTTCTTGCATCAAGGGCAGGTGGAGGTGGTTGATGAGGGTCGGGAAGGTGACGGGTTGGTGGGCAAGGTGGTTGGCTAGCATAAAACAAGAAGGCTACAGTTTTCTGTGTGCAAGCACGTAGTAGATATTGCCTTTGCACGGCTGTTCAGAATGATAACATCAAAGTGGGAGGGCTGAATTAATGGCTAGGTGGCAGGGAAGTGGTTTGGAATGGCTGGAATAGCAGCCAATGTTGCAGAGGGTCATTTTTTTTGGTGGTCGGAAGGGCAACGAGGTGGCAAGGGACATGGGTATGGGAACATCAGCCAAAGGGCAGGGAAAGCCGCTGGAATGCAGGAGCTGCAAAATGCAACAAAAAAAAGTTCGTTCCGATTAGCTGAAACAAGGAAGGGGCAGCCGGGAGCAATGTCGAGGGATAGGGGAAGATAATCACCACATCGGGAGAGAGATAATCGAAGCACCACCCAA
>NW_018211998.1:0-934 GCF_001263595.1 Phalaenopsis equestris | reverse complement strand
CATGAATTTTGATATTTGAGTGAGAATTCTGAAAATGGATGAAGGAGAGGTTGATTTGTAAATATCAATTTTTGAGTGATCTGTATATAATTGTCCCAAAAATTTAATGAATTATTTGATCTGAATTCAGAGCAATCAAAGAACCATAACATACAATTCAAATCATCCTCGAACACACTGCATCATTTTGTATCATGCATCCAACATTCTTTTGAACTCCATTATAATCTATAACATGTTGTACAACGACAAAGGAATAGCATCACAAACCACTTCTAAATTTTCCTATTTCATAACACACCCATTCTTACCATCACATAAACCAAAATTCAAAAAGACAAAAAACTTGAACAACAGTAGAAAACCCCATCCGCAGTGCAGAATGAAACAATAAACTATTTGCTGAGCTCCATTATGGAAGCATTGGAGAAGTTGCAGAGAATGCTGAAGCCACTAAATCCAGCTTTTTTGGCCAATGCTCTGAACTCTTTCTCTGTCCTCTCCCTTCCACTCGGACTCTCCAGAAGCATTATGACGTCAGCGTGCAAGATGCAGTGAGTTAAATCCGTAGAATCTGGAGTTTCAGGAAGAATGGAATCTACAATTATCACCTTCCCGTTTTCTGGGACTGCTTTCCAGCAGTTCTTCAGTATCTTCAGGCTGTCCTCATCGTCCCAGTCATGGAGAACCCACTAATCAAACAAAATTAATCAGAACACCAAAACTTTAGTTTTTATATATATGCCAACTTCATTTTTCTTATAAACTTTTGTTATAATAATTAATTAACATTATTATTAAAAAATTAAATGTAATTCACCTTCAGGAACAAAGCGTCTCCATTGGGGATGCTTTCAAATACATCTCCACCAACATGCTCCACTCCTACATCAGCAGGTATACATTATGAATCAGTATTTTAATGTGTAATAGA
>NW_018211997.1:0-934 GCF_001263595.1 Phalaenopsis equestris | reverse complement strand
ATGTTGGTTTTGCCCCTAATTTTACCTATGAATGAAAATACGTGTGTAAATAGCTCATTTTATAAATGGGGTATCATTTAGGGTTTAGAATTTATGAACAAGAGTGAGTAATAAAACCTTCTAATAAAACGGAATCCAAAGAAAAATGGAATTGAACTAAATAAATCTCCAAGTCATATAGAAAATGGAATGTCAAGCACCGACAACAATAAAATTAAAAGTCAAATCAATATTTTCAAATATAAAAAAATTATAATAATCGGCAAAGCGACAGTAATGGAAGTTGCAAAATAGGATCCCAAGACATTATGAATGACTATAGGTTGGATAATTTGTTGAGTCCTCATTGAAATAGCCCGCCAAAATATATCGAAAAGAGATCGTGTTTAATGATTCCAGCATAATGTTTCAAAGCATAAACCACCCGAGGATGAGAGAACAGTACAAAATTATGAAACACAGAGTCGTTTAAAAAAAAAGAGACGAAAATAAAACTCCTATCTTAAATATTTGTGTAGCCATATATAATGTATCCTAAACAAAAAATATTCTATGCACAGATAAGGTGTAGTAGTATCTATAAGCCAAGATGAAGCGAACCAAAGAAAACTTTCAAAAAGATCACAACTGTAATTTTTGAGAATCACAACCAACGAGAACTACAATGATACAGAAGAAGAACCCCCGAGAGGCATTAAGCTATAAAATAGAGCCACCCAAAAATTAAAACATCATACTTGAAATTATAAGAGTGAAAAGTACAAATGATAAGGAAAAATTTTCTCCTCAAATCTCACTTCGTAGTGCGAATTTTGTTCCTTTTGATATGTCAAAGAGAGACAATACTAGAGAAAATTTATGTTATTCCTTTCCAATCATAATTTAAATGAAGAGAAGTTATGTGGATTGTAAGGAGAAAGAAATCCTTAGTAAC
>NW_018211996.1:0-933 GCF_001263595.1 Phalaenopsis equestris | reverse complement strand
GCTCGTCAACTGTTGACTTAATTTCTTCTTCTTACTCTATCGGAGCTTCATGTATTAGAGAATATTCAAAATCATCTTCCACATGGAGGACAAAATTCTCGTTAAAAATAAAATGTTGAAATCTTATTTTCTCTTCTTTCATTTGACCAATGCTCTATTTTTTAGGCGTGATCTACAGGACAATTTAGGTTTGAACATACCTTTTCCTTTAGCACAAAAGGCTATTAGAGAAATCTTGGGACAAAACTAGCAAACCTTCTAAACGATCCATATCAAGGCATGTCAAAGGATGCAAAGGCTAAATGTCGAAGAAAAAACCAAGATTTCTCACAACTTCTCTGAACCGATAAGCCCAAACCATTTGCCTCCCCTACTTTTCAAGATAGGGCATCGAAAAGGGAAAACTAAGCTATAAATAGATGATAGGAACAACAAAAGGTATTTACATAAATACCCATTTAAAAGCAATGAAATTTCCACCAAAGACAAAAATGACTTTAATATAATTTTTTTAATATAAATCATATATAAATAAAATGGGAGTTAATGGATAAGCAAGTTGTAGAAGGTAATTATTGGCTATACCCTATTATGAATTTCATCTTTAACATTTGCAATTAGATTATAATAAAGGGTATTATGAAGGTGCTCTTGAATATATAGGAAAAGCCCTCCATAAAAGTACATAGATAATCATTGATATTAGAAGTTGAACTTTTTTCTATATAAATCCATGTAATTTTTAATCATAAGGCATCCTACATTCATAAGGAAAAATGTGTTGGAGAGAAGAGAAAGATAAAAGGGGAGAATAGGAGAGAAGGTGATGCATCATTACTGTTTTTCTCCACAGTTGGCCCACATTCTTGTAATAAGTGATAGTGTTCTACTTCAACCATACATGCATAAATGTTATCTTTACTTTTACTCATA
>NW_018211995.1:0-933 GCF_001263595.1 Phalaenopsis equestris | reverse complement strand
TGTGAAGGAGAGCAAGAAAATCACTTGAATCCCTTTCATATGGATGATTCTTCTAGAGGAGAAGAAAGGTCACAATGCTTAGGGATACAATAGCAGTGGAGGCCTAGAGTTGAAGTGTCTATTGGAAGATTCAGCGATGAGATGCCTGTTATAGGATACGAAGGTGGATTGCATGTTAGAAGATACGGAGATGACGTGCATATTGGTGGATACAAAGATCTCAGAATTAAGGTGGACCTACCAAACTTGAAGGGGACAATGGATTCAGATGATTTCCTCGAGTGGATGAAGACTGTTGAGCGGATTTTTTTATACAAGGAGGTGCTCAATGACAAAAGAATGAAGCTCGTCGCCATCAAACTAAAGAAGAATGTTTTTTTGTGGTGGGAGAACTTTTAAGGGAAAGTTAGACAGAAGGACGTGACAAAATCATTTCTTAGGAGAAAAAGAAGAAGGAGATGCAACGACAATACCTACCCCCACACTATTGCTAAGATATTTTCCTGAAGCTTCACTATCTTCAACAGGGGGGTTATCAGTGTACACACAGAAGTTATGCAACTTAAGTTAAAGCGAGTTGAATGAGTCATAATGTGGTTCAACTGTACCCTATTGGATATTGAGGGACATGCTGACTATAGCCTTCAAAGTGGAGAGACACATAAGCAAAAAATGCAATCACCACTAGTCAGACAACCACCCACAGTTGGAGTCCTCTAGAGGAGCACGTCTCAAAGAGTGGAGCAGGCTGGTCAGGAGCAGAACAAAGCCATTCAAAGTAAGAAGAAACATTAGAAGAGCAACACACCTACTATAGTTCCAGCCAAGAAATGCCTCATATGTCATGGTTTTGGATACATCTTTTCTAGTTGTCTCATGAGTTGAGCTGTGCCCTTGAATGAACAAAGTGTCGTGGATGAAGTGAGCGAAGAG
>NW_018211994.1:0-933 GCF_001263595.1 Phalaenopsis equestris | reverse complement strand
TTTTTTTTTCAATTGCTCCCTACCCAGCGAAAGAGATTGCTTTTTCTATTTAGGCAATCAAATGTCACGCAGCCAAAAACGTGACACTTGAAGCATTTATCGGTGGGGATAAATTTGGGAATACTGGCGGTCTTCACTTTTTCTTCACTCTGTACGGGTTCCTCCTCTGGTTGAGTCAGCTTAAGTTTTCCACTGGTTCTACTTTGGATGCTTGATCGTGTGGTTGAACTCTGCCCGTAAGATGAGGTAGTCACTCAGTGATATTGTTGTAACTGGTGAAGTCTTAATAACACATTCTACCTATGATGTGTGGGTAGGTACTTCCGTTGCATCTCCCTTTTCATTTTAAACCAGATAGTGATTGCGGATTTTCTTTCATACTATCATAGGTGCTTCAAATTTTCCTACCACTGCAACACATTCTTCTTCAACTTGATGGCGACTAGTTTAACTATTATGTCCAGTGGAATATATTTATATTCAAAGACTTGATCCGCTATTTGGAGCCATTTGATGAATTCTTTTGGATCCTGTGACGATCAACATCCTATAAATCCATCTTTGATTCAGGTCTCAGTTTCTCCTCTGATATTTCATGCACAATCTTTGGGATAGTGGTTCTTCATCATTGAAAACTGCATGGTGGAAAGGATTCACCTCATCCTTTTGTTCCAACGATTTATCCTTATGGCTACAGTTGACCCTTCCGAATTACCTCCCTCGAAGATGGCAAGTTTTTGTTGTAGTTAGAGGATTTTCCGTTGTATATCCTTTATACAAAGTTCCCGACCTACTACCATCATTTGTCTCCTTGGTGGCATGGCTAGGGTTTAGATTTGGAGGGGGTGAAATGGGTGTATAAGGGTGGTTTTGAGTGGAGAAAAAAATTTGAGGGGTGATTTTGGTAGCTCGAGGATAATACTAGAGTTAGGC
>NW_018211993.1:0-933 GCF_001263595.1 Phalaenopsis equestris | reverse complement strand
GAGAGAGAGAGTAAGAAATAATGACAGAAAGAGAGTGCATGGTAAGAATATAACTCTTTTAAAAGTGATTGATTAGCCCTTTGATATAGAAATGACCCCTCAATATATAAGCATAGGGGGTAAAAATTGACAATTACATGGTTGCCCCTGCTTTCATGGCAGTGTTACAGGATATTTTGGGGCATACAGAAAATAGAGTAGCCCACTATTCTACTATCATGTCGTTCGGTCAACAATGGTTTGAGACCTCTAGGTCGACCAAGCACATTTGGTCGACTCAGTTAAGTTTGGGCAATCGGGCGGGCTTAGTGATTTTTTTGTCGTCCGGACTTTGCTCTATTGTTTGAACTTCATTCAGTCGACCTTAGTCAGTCGATCAATTATCTTAGTCTGACTGTCGACGGTTAAGCTTTAGACATGAAACTCATGTTGTTAGGGCAGAGCTAAGCTATCAAGCAGAGGGTGATCAATCACCATAATCTGATAGGTAACTTACCCCTTTAGTAAGGGATCCATCTAGAGGACTTTATTGAGTATTTGGTAATCAGAATTTAGGGCCTCCTGAAGAGCCTTAGAGTCTCCTACAAGACTTCTGGTGATGCTTCGGGCGAGAGTTTGAGTGAGTCCTCTCCTTGTTTGGATAGGTTGTGACTCTTTTGGTCATTGTTCAATCGGCCTCAAGTCTTATTGTAAGAAAGTTGTAACTAGTCAAAAATGACATTTTGGTCTTCTACTGACGTGGTTCCCATATTGATGGGTCATCTTTGATCGTACTTTTGTCTTAAAGTCCGTTAAATTTACTCGAGATTCATGTTAACTCATTTATAGTATTTTGACAATTTTACATACTCTTGGACCATATTTATTTTTCGAACGGAATTTACAATTCCAATTCAAGCAGAGGGGGAAAGGCAGAGAGAGAGGGGGAGAGGG
>NW_018211992.1:0-933 GCF_001263595.1 Phalaenopsis equestris | reverse complement strand
AGCCATTTTGACAGCCCTACTTACACATGCATGAAAATGTGTATTCATATTTCAAAGTTAAAAATAGTGATATTTTAAATGTGATATGAATCGTTTGAGTGATATAAATGTAAAAAAGAAAATTTTACATGTTACATAAGTAAATATGTTAAAATTGGTTGGTATGTTTGCAAATAGGTCATATAAAAAGTCAAAAGACTTGAAAGAATAGTTTGCGTGCATATATGCGTCATTCATTAATTTGAAATAAATTATGTTAGCATGAAGCCTTTGTAAGATGTCCAAAATAAACAACTGATTGAATAAAGAATGGGTTAGCTTTGCAATGAGTCATGTTTAGATAAAGAGCTCTTGATGACACCACCAATTCACATATAGTTAAATAGAGGTATTGAGAAGATAGAAATATTAATGTTGTATGTTGTAATTAGCATTGATTTAGAATAATAATGACTATGATAATATCATAGAAATTTTGTTAATTTTTTAATAAAAGACATAATTTTATTTTTAGAAGATTTACACATATGCTATCGAATTCTTTTCTATTTTCTTATATAAATGTATACACCTAAAAATGCCTTCCGAGCCAAATTGTCTGTCTGTTAAATTATCGAATTACTCAACTGTCAAATTGCCAAACTAGCTCATTGCGAAATTGGACGGTTGCTGAATTGCCCAAATATCAAATTACCAAATTTCCCACCTGTCGAATTAACCAGTTAATGAATTGCTAGATTGTTGAGCTCCGCAGTTAACGAATTGTCCAGCTACTTAATGCCAAATTGCCTAACTGCTCAATTGTTGAACTATCCAACTGTCGAATTACCGAACCAACGAATTTAACTGCGATGAAAAGACACAACATAAAACTGCATGACATAACATAAAGTCTACAAGACTCGACAAAAAACTATACTATGTGACATAAAG
>NW_018211991.1:0-933 GCF_001263595.1 Phalaenopsis equestris | reverse complement strand
AAAAAAAAGGTCGGGTGAAATCGGGTACCTAAGTTAGTCAATGCTGTTTGCTTGATTGTGCTAAGTTTAATCGTGTATACAATCAATGGCGGTCTAGCAACAATCTACATTAAATAAAGTATGAGATCAACAGATTAAGGATATCACATAATATTATTGGGAGAATTCATGAATGCATTTTTAGTGATTGATCCAACTTCTAAGAAGTGGATTAATAGAAATAACTAACTAAAAGGAATGGTTAGTAATGGTCTATTATTTTATAATGATTCAAATTCTATCGCAAGCGATATATTTAGTGACAAATAACTCATGAAGTGCATTTGTAAAGTTTGGCTTGCATCTTCTTGGTAACAAGTTCTAAGTGGCTACTTTAATGACCCCTAGCCATTAATAGGAGCTTACTAAGGAGTTCCTTTAGGGGTTCCCTATGTCACTTTTAGATGATCAGGGCAATAATTTAACAAAAGTGCATCACATTAGCTAGGTCTCATTTTAATACATCTAAGCCTTCTCACTCTAACACTATTGGCCAAAATTTATTATTAATTTAATCAAGATTTTAGGTTAAGATTTTTATATTCCCAATAATTATCTCTAAATTATCAAACAATTTTCTAACTGTCAAATTTCTGCAGAAAATGCAAGACATTCTAAAACTAAGAATAGATCATAAATAAATTCAAAGCATCATCAACCATAACTAACCTCAATGCATCAATATAGTCATTTCCAAGGATGTCAGTAGTACTTGTATTCATATTTTTCTGGGATTTGTGTATTTAATTGAATTAAGAACATTATTGTTGAAAGTTAAAGAAATGCCAAATGAGAAGTAAATTAGAATATGGTCAATGAGAACTAATGAAAATTTATTTAAATGTTTCTCAACTAAAAACTCTCATAATCAAATATGTAAACCAAAAAAAAAAA
>NW_018211990.1:0-933 GCF_001263595.1 Phalaenopsis equestris | reverse complement strand
CGCCTCGTTGAATGAGTTAATCATGGGTATGATGACACCCCATGATTCCAATATAGCTTTCACCCTGCATAGAAGCAAACAATTAGAAGTAATATGGCTTTTGTCCTCCACTTGGTTACAGCCCCAAGGACAATCCTTGACCTCCACAAGGCCTCTCCAGGCAAGCCACATTCTCGTGGGGATAGCATTTTCGATTAAATTCCGCCAGAAAAAATGGTAGCGAGGGTGGTGGAGATGGAGTTTATTGAGCCAACATAAATTAGTTCCAGCATAGTTAAACACAGCATTTATAAGCTAAAGCAGTGATAGACTTTCTTTGTACATCTAGTTCAACTCGACATAAACATTCTCCACATTAGAATAGATTTCGATTTGAAGGATTCCAAGTATTGCAAAAAGGAAGTGGGCCCAACATTACGAGTATTGGGACAGACCAAAACTAAGGGTTTTATGCGTCGAATATAAACATAGCGAAAGGGTGGAAGAGATGTTGGACTCGTAGATGATGGATCCTATGCGTGGAGTAGTGTCCAAAAATTCTAACTTGAGGCAGTGTTGAGGAAGAAGGGAAAACTTTAAAAGAATGAGACATAATAGCTCACAAAAAATCTTATTTGTGATAGGATCGAAGCATTGATAGCCCTTTTGAGTGGCAGAATATGCAAAGAAGATACAGTTGATTGAGCAGGAATCAAGTTTACGACGATATAGTCTTTAAGCAAAGAAGATACAGTTGCTTGAAATTGTTCGTGCTCGACTCGATTTCTTTGAAATTCATTTGAAACGCTTGAAATGTTTGAAATGATTGAATTGCTCAAATTACTCGAATTATTCGAATTGTTCAAATTATTTTCAAATTTGTTTGTATTGATCGAATTTCTTGAATTGCTAAAATGATAATAAATTTAATTATTAATTCTCAATTTACCCAAA
>NW_018211989.1:0-933 GCF_001263595.1 Phalaenopsis equestris | reverse complement strand
GTCGCCATCTTTTATCTCAAGGGTTGTTCCCTCCCAGTGCGGTTGAGAATTATTTGGACAGTCTGAGCGCTTCAGCTTCAACTATCTAGACTCGCTTCTCCGCTACCTTCACCTTATCCTTTGCCTTGGCCAACTTCTCCTCAGCCTCCCCAAGGATCGTCAACTAAAAATGTGAAGCCTCCTAGTCCATCAATTGATACCAGTTTATCATCTGGCCCAGACTTGAGAAACTTCGCTAGTGAAGGATCTTCTCAAAAGCCCAAGACAAAATTACATTGGCGGTGATTAAAGGGCATAGAGCCGCTGTAAGGGAAACCAAGTACCAGACCCTCAGATTAATCAAAGCAAATTGTTCATCAAAGTTGGTGTTTGCATTCGCTCTCTAAGCATGAATCGAGATCCATGTAAGTGGGGGGTCCCTTTCATTTCTTTTGGGGAGGGGAAGGAGGCAAAACACTCATATTATTGGATAAAGTTTTACCCTTCTATGGCATAACTATTTTTCTTGATTGGCTGGCTCAAACTCAGACTCAGACTTGGATTTGCTTGGGGCAACAATAAAAGATTGACTGGCTTCACCCTTCATTGACAACTCATTAGAAGTAGGGGTAGTTAGCCGGGGGGCAACAATGTCTACCGGCTAGCTCAAATCACTATCATATCGCTAGGGTTTCAATCACGAGGGATTTTGGGCAAAGCCGGGAGGAAGGGGAAGTGGGCGAAGGTTTTTGAGCGGAGCCTAGAGGAAGGTAGGTACGGGGCAACAACGTCAAATGCTGAAGGAAATGCCGGACCGCGGAGCTCCTCCGGCGTCCCACGTTTAATTAAACAGCGAAATGGCATTTTGAAATAAACATTCCGAACATTTTTTTCAAACATTGAGGTGGCGTTTTTGAAACCCCGCCGCAACTAATAAGCTGCCCTAAACACACC
>NW_018211988.1:0-933 GCF_001263595.1 Phalaenopsis equestris | reverse complement strand
TGAGGAGAAGTCAGTGTACTTCCAAACTCGAATGACCCAATATAGATTTCGACTTAGGTGATTGTCTAATGCACTTAGTGTGCTATAAGGCTCCCCAACCGAGACAAAGAGTAAGTCCTTTTATCAGTAGTGTTTCTAGCATTGTAGTTGAACCTCAATTTCTATTCTTTCCAGCGGGATCCTCGCTACTTTTGGGGTATAAGTCCCGCCTCTTGGAACTTCGTTCGATAGTCATAGAGCAAAGTTTCGTTCCTTTGACCTCAATACTATCGAGATTCTCGTGGATGACACAATTCATAGATTGCTGACCAGGGATCTCCATACGTGTTGGGTCGACTGTCTTCACGACCATATAGACTTAGGGATCAAGTGGCATGGGATAACGATGTTTTCGTTATCTTCTGTGTTTTATTTTTAATGAATTTGTCAGTTTATTCATCTTCATATACTTCTCTTTTCCAAATAAATCAATCTTCTAGATCATATGAATGATCAGGAGAAGGGAGAAACAAGAAAAGAAAAGCATTCGACAAAGACGACAAATAAGATTAATAACGTAGAGAGCCTACGTGCGATAAAATACACAAGGATAAGCCAAATATGTTAGCTCAAACAAGATTGGGCGGAAACATCTTAGACTAATATCCGTGGAAGAAAACCTACGTAAACCGCCCACAACTAGAGATTCAAATGTGTTTGCCTATTATGAGGTCTATAGTGCTCCCAAGAGAACACATCTCACTTGATTAATTACATTTTAGAGGTTGCCCCAAAAATACTCTTGATCCAGGAAGTTTTGTTTACATTAATAGTGACAATTAGCAAGATGCTATTAATGAATGATTATTTAATAAGAGAATGCTCTGATGTTTTCAAAGCTTCCGCTAAGCCACGAGACAGATAGTTAATCTCTCACAGTCCTTACGTGGATAG
>NW_018211987.1:0-933 GCF_001263595.1 Phalaenopsis equestris | reverse complement strand
GATATACTTGTATGTTTGGCTGCTTGTTTAAATAAAGCTTAAAGATTGAAGAGACATTAATCAGTTTTTGTTTGCTTCCTTATTTATTTATATATTTATTTATTTTTTTATGGAAGTCTAATTATTTTTTCATCATTAGTTTTAGATGGTTAGCAAACGATTCATGGAATAATAGTAATAATAATAATTGTTCTTTTATTCAGAAACATGTTACAAGAATGTCTGTTTTTAAATAATATAAATTAATATTGCAAGAATGAGCGAAAATAATAGGAATGTGACATTAACTAGGTTGCCTTGATAGAAGATCAAATATAGTGGCTGTGGTTGTTATGTGATAGTGATTCAACAACCTTATTAGTGATAGCTTGGTGATGATGATTTGAGTGATTTGATAATGGAGGTCTAACAATTACAATCATGTTAGCCAAGCATCAATGATCTGATAACAATTATGATAATAGTCAAGCAATTGTAAGGGCAACAATACTGTCAACGGTGTGACCGTGTTACACTATCTGATGGATAAAGGTGACCTGGTGATAGTGGGGGCTTTTAGATATTTACTTGGCGAAGATAATAGTGGTATGATGTCGGTAGCGGTTATTGCAGTGTTGGAAGGGTGATGGTGGTCAATAGACGATGATCAAGGTCGAATGGCAAAGTCAATTAGGAGAAGGTCTAAGAAATTGGTATGTCGTTGTGGCGGCAATGATTACGATTTGATGATCTGACGTGGACACGATATCGACGGTAATTGAGCATTGGTGATTCGACATAATAGCAGCCAAGAGATGATGATATGATGATGGTGGTAGTGCTCTGATGATGTCGCATGGCGAAGACAAAGGTATTATGAAAATAATGGTTTGAGAGTGGCATCAATGACTCAACATCAATTGGGTGACGATGACCTAACATGGTGTCGTTGGT
>NW_018211986.1:0-932 GCF_001263595.1 Phalaenopsis equestris | reverse complement strand
CTCAAATATGAAAATTCATGATAAAAGCCCAATCTCCATATTTTTCATTTTTATCATATTCACAATATTCGCAATGGTTTGGTGGTGGCACACATAAATGCATAGGTTCGGTGACTCAAAAAATCACCTTGGTGCTTGATTTGTTAATATCAATGTTTCGGGTGCCCTCCATGTAAGGAATTCTTTAGAAGATTTCCCTCCAATATATAGTGTAGAGAACTATGAAGAAATTTTATGAGAAGAATTTGAAGATATTAAACTTTGTAGGAGAGGCATCTCTAAATTCTATTGCGGAAAATCAAAATCATTTGCTGTGCTGTCTGATGCAATGACCAAAGTAGCATCCGCGAAGGAGCTCGGCAAGCCAGAGAATGCTTACAGCAGAAAGAGGAAGAAACTCTTCTCCTTGGCTTGCAGGTGGGAGGCGGCAGAGTGTGATCGGTCAGGCTGTTCAAAGCGGCGTGCCAATTCGTCCGGCAAGGTTGAAGCAGCTCCGTGGGTTTCTCCGCTGGTTGAAACCGAGAGGAAATCTTTTCCCGTGAGGTCCTTCTCACTGTTGGATTTGGAGGGCATAGAGAGTCTCAGTTCATCCTCCTCCTCTCTGTCTTCCATGGGTTATGAGGAACAGAAAGAGTTCAGTTAGCCAGGGATGTTTGGCTGCCAGTTATTAAATTTTTTTTTTTTCTTACCCGAGCTGGAGAGGAGCTTTTACAAAAAGCACCCTCGTTGGGAGAATTTCCTGAATTTGTAGGGGTTTTTTTGGTTAATTTTGTGTGTAAAATGAGAGTTGGGTTTGACTGACTGAAGCTCTGGATTAACGAAAAATGGTTTATAATACAAGCAGGAGATTAGGAGTCTGCTTTTGTTCTTTCGCACAAGGGCATGCTTTTTGTTATTAATTTCAGTTTATTTTAATGTTTATTATTATTATT
>NW_018211985.1:0-932 GCF_001263595.1 Phalaenopsis equestris | reverse complement strand
TGACATAAGTTAGGTAATGAAATCATGGCTTCTTGGAGTCAGGATTCTAATAGCTAAAAGGTCAAAGGATATCAAAAACAAACCAAAACTGGCAGAGAAAAAAAATAATACTTATTTATAGCATGTCTATCAATGCATTAAAAAGTTCTAAAAAAGAAATTGGTGTGACATGCTAGAGTAAATAACCAAGAAATAATTACAAGGTTCATTTATTTCCCCATTCATAGCAAGAGCATCTAGATCGACATCCAAATTAAGTGATGACACGAATATCTTCAAACATTACATATTAAAAATATTTTAGATGACTGAATATTCCTCACTGTATAGCAATTAAGACAAAAATAGATCAAAATATGGACTATAAATTTCATAAAGGCATAATAAATTTGACATTGAATGATTCTGTCAATTGTTAAAACAAAATTTTGTAGAAATTTATAAAGCTTACAAGAATATAATGAAATACACAAAAATCATAAATTTAATTTCTGAAAATTCATTAAATATATCTCTAACTTCCAGAAGAAAATAAATAAACAAAAATGAAACCAATTATGCTTAGTTCTGATAGAATGAAAAACACCAATTCAAGACTTAAGAAATTCGATCACAAGATCCATATACGCACATTACTGACCAGACTAACATCAATATGAAAATTTATCATCAAAAAATAAAAGATTTAATTGATTTTTTTTTCTTAAATTTATACTACTATATAAAAATTTCATTCTAACAATCAGTAATCTAATAGATCTATCACATAACTTAAAAGCCCTTCCATAAAGAAAACGAAATCTCAAGATAGAACTTTACCCTGACAATTTGGAATCGACATTATGGATCTTGATTTTCCATTAATTCATGTTTTACCACACATCAACAAACCGATGTTTCTTCTTGATCCTCAAACACTAGTTTATCCACCC
>NW_018211984.1:0-932 GCF_001263595.1 Phalaenopsis equestris | reverse complement strand
TTTTTTTTTAAATACGATGGATGAGTGGATTTAACAGATTTAAGGAGGAAGGCTTCTCTCGTCACATAGGAGGAGATCGCCAAACATTGCGAAAGTTCTCGGTATCGTGGTTGCCAAATAACTCTTGTAGAATCTTCCTGTGTTATCATCTTTACTGGTCTTTTTCATATGTTTCTTGTCCTCCATCATTGGGCGAGCTCCATCATTTCTCTCAATCCACATTATCTCAATGGTCGGAAGGTTGCTCGTACGTCGGCTTCAAGCCTTTCAAGAAGTTTACTTTCAATCCTGATGCAGAAATACCCCTCAATCTCCCTGACAATAGCTTAAATTTCTCCTTGTATTTCGTAACCGTCCCACTTGAGTAAGAGCATAGAACTACTCGCGTAGGCCTCATTCTTGAATGCCTCGAAAATGCTCTAACAAACAATCCTTAAACTAATCCCATGAGTACATCGGATACCTTGCCTCAATCTACTAAAACCAAGCTAAACCCTCCAAACATAATCCTGTCGTCTTAAGATTCTCTCCCTCAGTTAACTCATTGACTGCAAAGTATCGTTCCACCTTATAATACCCACACATGTGCATCTTCCCCTTCGAGCATCTTCTCCTTCGAAAATCGATATCTTCAAGTTTCTAACCGTTGCATCTCCATCCCAACTTCCTCTTCCTCTGGTATTTCCCCCATGTGTCTAGGGGTGAAGCTCACCCCTCCAGTCATAGTCATAAACAACTCTTGATTCCCTCTTTCCTCCTTCGTGCTCATTCGTGCCCCTTGCACCATCAGTCCAATTTTTGGCCCAGCCCCCTCTATTGGAAGTCTCCACTCCCCCTCCTCTTGGAGTCCTGAGGAGAAGCTATTGGTAATAGATCATGTCCTCGTCCTCTCATTTGACTACTTCCCTTTTGGCCTAGCCAAAGATTCCCTG
>NW_018211983.1:0-932 GCF_001263595.1 Phalaenopsis equestris | reverse complement strand
ACTCAAAGACACCCATGGGCCCATTCCAGATAATGATGTTAGCGCTGCCAAGTGTTGTGTTGAATGTCTCAATTGAATCTGGTCCAATGTCATGGCTCATCCAACCGTCAGGGATAACAGATGTTTGCATAACCTTGCTATCGGTATCGACTGCAAACTTGTTTGCCATAATGGCATTAGAGGGTAACAAGAGTTTCACTCCTTTCATCTTTTCTTTCTCGATAAGAACTATTGCTAGGCCAAGTTTGTCTTCCTCAGCAAGAAAGGTACCAACACCATGTCCTTGTGCCTTGTAGAATGTAAAAATTATTCATCCTCTAAGAAGGATATCAATTTTCTCTAAGTGCAACTCCATCACCTCAATCTTTGTTGAATCCTTTGAACATCAACAATGGCAAAAAATGGCCGCTTTGGATTCGCAATAGCCCTGACAAGGTAGTCAAGTTCCTTCTACATGAGGAAGTAAGCAACAACAGTAGGTTTCATTTACTTTGTTACACCCTCTATTGTAGCATGAGCTCTGTGAGCAGTTCGAAAGGCATCATTAACATAGAAATCAACAGGAGAATCAAGTTTCTTTGCAGACTCTGGATCATTTTATCTTCTTCCTTATAGAATCTCACATCCTCGAGGAGGAAGACACCGCCATCAGGTAATGCAACGACGATTTTCTTTACTTCCTCGCCAATGGAATCATTGACCATCTTAATGTCAACTCCATGTAGTTCTGATATCTTAGGCAAGAGAGGCTTCAAGTTGTAATTCAAAGTGACAACTTTAGGGCGGCCCACATGACTGCAGAGAATGATCTTGGCTCCGTGCTCTCTCAAGTAATTGATGGTGGAACGACATCTCTAATTTTGGTATCGTCGCTGATCTTGAGGTTGTCATTGAGTGGAACATTCAGATCTATACTAACGAGCACTCTCTTC
>NW_018211982.1:0-932 GCF_001263595.1 Phalaenopsis equestris | reverse complement strand
TTCCAAAAAAGAAAAAGGTTCCCGCTTCCAATTTTGATTCCATTGAAGAAACTGTAAGAAAAAAAATTGTAAAAGAATGCAATTTGAAAGCTAATGAACTTTTTTGAGATGAATGCAATATGTGACTAATCACTCTATACTTGTATTGCAACAGTCTCGCATCAATCTCAGAAAATTTAAAGATTTTGAAATCAATCATGGATAGACAAACGGTCAGGGTACATGAACCGAATATTTGATAAAATTGGTTAAACTCAAAAATAGCTCTTTGAATACTTGTATGTGGCCAATCTAGTTCCAAGTGTCACATTTCTCTAATTTAGATCCTCAACAATAAAAAATGATCCAAGAAAATATCTAAAAGGATAAATTGGGATCACATTTGTATGAACGAGGAGCTAAAATGGGATCAATATCGAATTTAGATTTTCATACGAGCGGTTATTTTGGATCAATTTTATAAATTCAATGCATTAAATTTGAGAAATGTAATTCTCCAAAACTAGATTAGCCGCAAATGAATCATGAGGGGACTATTTTGGAACTTAATAAATCTTTCGCAAAATTATAATGTAAGAAGTATCATTTTGAGTTAACAAATTAAAGTGAAATGGGTGTGAACCAAACATTAAAAACAATCAATAAATCTAAAATCACAGACTATAGAGAAAACAAACTCAAATAACACTCCCTAGTAGCTTGACATTACCTCACGTGCAATCCCAGCCTCATACAGGGATTCATCAGCACGCAGATCCAATATCACAAGGACATCACCTAAAAAATAAAGTAAATAATATGCACAAATAACATCTAATTTTCTCTGATGTTGAAAAAGAAAATCTAATTACCATCCCCTGCAGCATCCATTTCTTCCTTTGTAATGTTGTCAGGTCTCTGGAATTCCCGCAGAACCTGTAGCACAAGTGACC
>NW_018211981.1:0-932 GCF_001263595.1 Phalaenopsis equestris | reverse complement strand
AAATCCACCATTTATTCAAAATAACTGCATTTTCAACACATAAAACATATTTCTCATAATTTTATTTTGTTAACAGGAAAACTATGACAGTAGAGGAAATTTTAACAATCGACATAAAACCCGGATGGAAGAAAGGAACTAAGATCACCTTCCCGGAGAAAGGAAACGAGCAGCCGAACGTCATTCCTGCAGATATTGTCTTCATCATTGACGAGAAGCCACACGATCTCTTCAAAAGGGAAGGAAACGACCTAATCTTCACACAGAAAGTGTCCTTAGCTGAAGCTCTAACTGGCTACACGGTTCATCTCAGAACGCTGGACGGAAGAAGCCTCACCATACCCATAAACTCCATTATTCATCCTGGTTATGAAGAGGTGGTGCTGAGAGAAGGGATGCCGATAGCGAAGGATCCTTCGAAGAGAGGAAATCTGAGGATAAAGTTTGAGATAAGGTTTCCTGCGAGGTTGAGTTCGGAGCAGAAGGCGGGGATAAAGACTCTGTTGCCGCCATGAAGGGGAAGCAGCTGAAACTGAAAAAGGAGAAAGGGGAGGTTGTTGGTGATGGCACTGTGATTGTGTTTGCCAATGTAGTGTGCATAGCTGAAGAGAAAGGAAAAATATATGGCTGGGTATGTTTGGAAATTCTCATTTTGAAGAGGTACTTTTAAGAATAAATTTGTATATTTTTTTAGCTCTGTTTTAAGTAGAATTGATATTGCATTTGAATTATTTTATTGTGAGCTGATTCAAGCCTTGGAGATTTCTTAATATATAATTTACGGTCTTAATTGAAAAATATTTTCAAAATTTTAAATTACTTATCTAATGATTAATCAGCATATTACAAACAATAGTAGATTTGCTTAATACAACACATTAATTCAAAACTTAGATTTTCAATCATGTGTATCATAGCCATAGCCAAACAAA
>NW_018211980.1:0-932 GCF_001263595.1 Phalaenopsis equestris | reverse complement strand
CATGCCACTTTGGCAGGTATAAGTCTCTCTTTTACTTTATACCTCAATAAGGTCATATGATTTAGTGTTTCTTTCTCTTAACCTTAGGGCTACCTAGATCCCCTTGTACGATGCAATTTATGAATTGCTAACAAGGGATCTCTGGTTATGTTGCAACCTTTATGACCAAGTAGACATAGGGTTCTAGTAGCTTGTGATGACAAATTTGCGGTATCCCAACCCAACAATCTCTAGCCGATTAGGATTACTCCATACTTCCTTTGATTACCCACTTTGAGTCATTTCGTTCCTTAGATGCTTCGTTGATGTTGTCTCGTAGACCTAGACTATGGTGAGGCCGACTGTTCGTTTGGTATACGGTGATTCACCCTCTCTACCTTTATGGCTTGCTTAGGCTTGAAAGCATAGTGCGGACCCTATGGAGTGACCCAATTATTTCATAGGTCTCGTTTGCTAATGAGTCGTTACCCGTTTGGGATAACAAGTGACTCAATATCTGTCTTGTAGCTTTGCGAGAGCTTTGAAGGCACCGAGATGCTCCTATAAGATAACTATCCTCTGTTACCCCCTCTAATTAGTCATCACTTAAATGTAAGCAAAATAACTTTAATCGAGAGCATTCTTGGACATCTCCCAATATACAATTAACCAAATTAGAAACATCCATTTGGGAGTGCTCTTGGACTCAAGACAAATACAAATTTAGTTCTTTAGTTATTTGGGTAGCTTATGTAGGTATTCTCACGTGGATATTCAACTCAAGGTGTCTCGATCCGATTCTATTTTGACGTACGCAATTTACAGAAAGACCCCAAAAAAATCTATTAGAATGTTGTGAGACTAGATAAATATTTTAATAAGAATGATGCCAAAATATATGAACATTAATGATAATTGTAATATTTAATAAATCAATTATAAAATAATAAAAA